>NC_068355.1:47871992-48059492 GCF_020536995.1 Dreissena polymorpha | reverse complement strand
TCTATTATAACTGCGCGTGCTGATATCTGGTGCTCTACTGGTAGAGAACCGTGTAGCCACCAATGCCTATTAATTTAACTGTCTATTATAGATGCGCGTGCTGATATCTGGTTCCTTACTGGTAGAGAACCGTGTAGCTACCAATGCCTGTTAATTGACCTGTCTATTATAGATGCACGTGTTGATATCTGGTGACCTACTGGTAGAGAACCTTGTAGCTACCAATGCCTGTTAATTCATCTGTCTATTATAGATGCGCGTGCTGATATCTGGTGCCCTAATTGTATAGAACCGTTAAGCCACCAATGCCTGTTTATTAACCTCTCTATTATAAATGCGCGTGTTGATATCTGGTGTTCTACTGGTAAAGAACCGTGTAGCCACTAATGCCTATGTGTGTGTTTGAGATTTATTTACAGGTCGTCCAGCGTCTTCGCGACTACAGATGTATTGACCTGCCCCTGTGACCTTTCAGGGGAGAAAATTAGGTCATATTATACATCAGAGCACGATGGCCAATGAGACCTTAATGTGACTAGATGCTTTTTTGTTAAATGGATTATGTAGTGGTTTGCCTTTTATCGAAATGGTTTTTGCAGTATTCCTATTATCTCTAGATTAGCATTATCCTTATTGGCATCGATGTTTATTCCTTATAGTTTGTGTGTGGTTTTTGTGCTCTCCGCCCCAAGAGGTGTTAGTGGGGGTTCGAGCGGGATACAGAGGGCGCCCCGATTCCAGAGGCGCCCCTGCTTCTTTTAAGTGCCCGGTGTAGAGCACCGATACACTGCACCCCCGTTTAACGTCCCTCGCGGAGGACTAGTTAGTACATCAACATAGATTAGTACAGATATTACTCTACTGCCCTGTGTCTTGGTGTAAATTCACATGGGCTCTCTCTGTTGTGCTATTGTATATTGTCAGGTGTTTTAATGGTGTTGCAAGGGTCAGACTTGTTTTGAAAGGTAATTTAGTTTAATATAGTATAAAAGGGGTTTGTGTGGGTTGTACCCGAGATGACTGTGTTGTTGGGGTAGGTCCAGGGAGGAACATTTCTGATTCTACACTTTTCTTTCTTGGGGGGAGGATTAATTTTCACGCGCCTTGTATATTGGTTTGTTTTTGGGAGGGAGAGAGAGGAGAGAGAGTGAGAGAGAAGAGAAGAGAGAGGAGGGAGAGAGAGGAGAGAGAGAGAGAGAGAGAGAGAGAAGAGAGAGAGAGAGAGAAAATAGAGAGATAGAGAGAGAGAGAGAAGAGAGAGAGAGAGAGAGAGAGAGAGCGCACGTTCTGATTCCTGTTCATATTGCTAATGGTTACACAGATGGTAATTATATTTATTAGTGCATTTTGGTCAGGAGGGAATAGATCTGGGATGTTAATGCTGACCATCCCTCTAATTCGATCTGACCCTCATAGTGACAAGGGTAATACGTGCAGGTTAGCAATACAAAGGTTACAATTCAACGTCAAACGTAACAAGGCACAGGCATGCAAGAAAAAAACTTACAATACACTACAAGAAAACATCACCTACGCTATAGTAGGGGAAACAACAACAACAAATACCGTCACCATTCTCTTATTTATTTTTATTTTTGTCATGTTGGGTATGTCATGTCAACAGAGCCAGAGTGCACGGACGAGAGATATCTCTCCAGGCGCGCCCTCTAGCCCAGCCGACACGCTCTACTCAACATGTTTAAGTCTTGTACATATGGGAAAAAATGTTTACTAATCACATTTAATTACAACAATATTTACACCTATAGGGGTTGCACTGTGGGTAAATTTGCCCACGTGCGCACTTACTGCGTCTTCCGATCCTGCGTGGAAGTATGTTGTCTGTGTGCTTTTCCCCTACCTTCGTCGTCGTTGCTGATTACAGCTTAAGAGAAGGAAAACGAGGGTCTCGCAGAACCCTGGGTTTTGTTACCTAGAGCGCTATTTGGTTGTAAAAAAAAGGATTAGAGCTTATCCATATTGGTCGAAAGGGACCAAGTGACATATGTATTGGGGGGGGGGGACGTACCCTTCCGTCGTTTTAGTATTATTAGTCTTTATCTATTTATTTATTGGTGTAATTTTCCTATATATCTTAACGCGCAGACGAGGAAACCGCGAACGTTCGTTATAGACAGCTCCCTCATCTTTGCCTTGGTTATGGTATTGTTTATTTACTTTTTATGTATTAACGTCAACAAGGTGTTATTGGACACTGCACTGTAATGTACTACCAATCCAAAGTCAATTTGGACCCCAAATACAAATATAGGTTCTCGGCGTGCACATTACATGCAGTGTTTCTATATCTATTTATTTATTGATGCAATTTTCCTCTTGTCATAAGTACATAAGATAGCCATTATTATTTGGAAGACACTAATGCCTATTTATTGAACTGCCTATTATAGATGCGCGTGCTGATATCGGGTGCCTGTTCACGAGTTGCCTATCAATTACTTCCGCTGTTGGCAGCCGGAGATGTGTTTCAACATCAGGTAGATGTGCGCCGTTCCTCCGCTTTTTGAAAAATATGAACGCGACTTGATTGTAGATTTTTTTATGTCGTTAAGCTCTGAATAGATGGATTCAGTCAATACATTGCTGAGTAGATGTCTATTTTTTTACGAATGAAAAAAGTTATTGTATTTCAACTAAATGTATGCAATTATTCTCTCCTTCATATTATGTACATTAGTAACTGTCTCATATATTAGTTAAAAATCGCACTTAAGGAAACATTGTGTCATAAACCCTGTTACAAGTATAAAATAGTTATTACCAGAAATCGGTGAATCACTCGGCACTTATTTATTTGTTGGTCATATCACGAAGACAATAAACGGAGCATGTTATAGGATTTATATTTTTGAGAATGCTACATGGTAAGTAAATGACCCGATATCGTTATAATGAATATCGTAATAACTGACGAAATATTAAATTTCACGTGAAAACATTTTTGTTTAGGGAGTTCACTTGGTATTGTGTGACACGAGTGATAGAGAAGATGAACTGATGGGCGTGGCTACGGAACTTCGAGACTGCGCCCTACCCAGCCTGATTGGTAACGAAGTCTTAGCAAGTGATCAAGCCACAGTTTGTTTACGAAGAATGACAATCTTCCAATGAAACTAAACAGTTAATGATGGCAGCTTTTATCCAAAAGTCTTACATGAGTCTTGAAAGTTAGGTTAACCTGAGTCATCATTTTTTGACGCCTCAGACCTTATTATCCAACACAAACTCACATGCGGAGAATACAAAGTGGTTTCATCCAATATTAGCACATATACTCGTATTAAGTGAATGGAAGTAATGCATATTGTAGATTACAGATTATTTACTACTTCGACATCTTCGTAAAAAAGTGTCCAATGGAACAGATGGTGACACATACAACTCTTAATCCCCAACGTTTCGGATAGTTTTGTTGTAATGGAAAACTCCCATATGTAATGTCCTATAAGTTCATGAATTCCTGTCGCTGTAGGCGTCTCCACCACTGCCGACTTCTGCGCTGCCTGCAAAGTTGCTGACGTTATCCTCGTCTTACCGTATGTTGAATGCTTTGATAACCCTGGCAATCGTCAGTTAGATATCTTCTGGAGTAGATTGTCACATGTTGACTTTCCAGCCCTGGACGGGGCGTTGCATCCGGTCACTAACAGACAGGTGATGATCCTCTATGCTTCAGCTCTTTTGAGATTAAACTGCTCGTTTGGCGGTTTGAGTTTAATAATTATATTCTTGTAGTGAAATCAGATGGCTTATGGGCTTGGTCACACTGTTTTGCATTAAGTTAGTATTTTCTGACAAACTTTTAATAATTTTAAAAGTCTAAAATTATTATAATAGTTAGGGAAAATATGAATAAAAAGCTTGCCTTGTCTAACAGAAAAATTAGTTACAGCTAAACACGTATTGTTTATGAAAAACTCTATAACGCTTTATTATTTTACCGATTTCAATTGATGATCGTACAAAATGAGCTGACATTTTTAATAATTTTCACAGTCAATAGTTTTTTATTTACATGTTCATTGTATGCCTTCTTTTAAATCAATGAAATGTTTTAATTTTAAGTTTTCCAAACTCTAAACAAGTCAATTTAAGAAATTTTATATTCCGTTCATATTGGTATGGTTGTTTTCGGTTTCTTAACATTCCACTACGAGTGTAGGCCTTTGACTGTTCAGTTCCCATTGTGTTTGTATCAGTATTTTCTGTATTTTCCATAGTAATCCCATGTTGTGTATTTCCAGACAATGAGATCCGTTAATGCACGTGGTCCACTGTCGGCTGCACTTGCCATCGCTGATAGCATGAGACGCGTGCACGCAGAGGCGCTCCAGGTCAGATGTTGGTTGAGAAAGTAGTTATATTGACATCATCAATTTAAAAGAATTTCGTTCTTAACGCACTGAAGTTTGAACTAAGCACTTATTCTGTAGGAGCTCAAGTTTCTTCTTCTACTTTTACTAATAATAGTAGACATTAAAACAGCACGACTAAAGCTTTTTTATTATCGAAGTAGTGCTACCCCGACTTTTTGTAGTCTTATAAGTTTATTTAGATAACTTCATTAACTCGTATTTTTATTTTTTCAGAACGACATTCAAATGACCTTAGACCCACGGGAGGAGTCTGAGTTTTGCTCTTTATCTGTATCCTTAGTGTCGAGCACTTATCCAGACATATGTGAAAACCACTTGTCCGTTACCCGCACAACAGAATTCTACCAGAAGACCGATACCTTGGTACTGATAGCGAGCGTAAATAGGGAATTAATGGACTGTGTTTCAGAAAAGGCAGCTAGGCCTAAAGAAGTTGACACGACGTCATCACTGTATTCCAGACTGTGACACATTGTGTTTGTTCGTAATACCATGATTTTGGTGCTTACCTGCTTTACAAATTGAATAATCAATTAACTAATGGCTGTATTGCTTCTCTGGTAAAAACAATTAATAAACTTTATAATTCAAATTGTTTATATATGGCTGTATTGCTTCTCTGGTAAAAACAATTAATAAACTATATAATTTAAATTGTTTAACCACGTCAACCAGACCTCGGGTCTCCTTCAAAACGATCAGAACGATCACTGACCTGAAGTGGATGATAATGTGGGTGGAAAATGGAAAAGTGCATCAGGTGAAAGACAAACCAGAATATGCCGGACAAACAAGTTTTGCCATTTGCGATTATGAGGCTACTTCTTTTGAGTGGCAATTAAGCCCATCAAAAGTCTCTTAATATGCAATAAACATCTTATTCACTAGACTTAAAAAAACAACACTATTGGTATTTCACACTTTAATATAGATAATCGTGACATAAATATTTCTAATCTATTTGCAACATATCTTTCTTTTTTCATTTTGTTCCATTTTGTCAAATATAATTGAATTAAAAAATTATCATGAACAATCATCATTGAATAACAAATAAACGTGTGGGGTGGCATTTTTCCAATATGACGATATTCTAAACGCAAAAATACCCCATTGTTGGATAGTCCTTTTTCTTTAAAAAGTAAAAAAAAAACACATGTGATTAAAATTCGTTCTAACCCCTTGTTAATGCTCTAAATCACTGACTGAGCCAGTAAATCAGAGAGTGTCGGATCATAAAAATAATTTACAAAACGCCCGAATATGTAACAATGAATGCCAGTTTGTAATGTAACACATTTAAAAAGTAAGCCAACTATTGTATATTTAAAAGTTTTTTCTCAAATATATTGAATAAAGAAGAAGTAATACCAAAAATTAGTGTTTGCTGTTCAATGTCTTATTTGTTGTTTAACCATCTCTTTCAGAAGAATGTTTATAATGATTATATAAAGTTACAAACTTAATGATAATAATACAACAATCATTTCTAGTTATCAAGTCGAAATATTCTCGCTCGGACAATTGTTTGGCTGAAACGGGATGGACGGCACAAGACTTAATAAATAGTATGTTGACTACTTAAGTAGACAGGGCGCATAAACGAATGTAAGTGAAAATGGGAAAACATCGTTAATAGACAACATGTCAAGTGTAACACGATAAGTCGAGCACAACGTAGTGCCTTGGCAAAATTCCGCTGTGGTGTTGCACCTCTTCGTATAGAAACAGGACGTTATGATGGTGCACCTGAAAATAAACGATATTGTTTTATCTGTAAGACGTGTGTCGAAAGTGAACAGCATGCCTTAATGATGTGTCCGCTATATGCAAATATAAGGTCCACTTAAACAGAAAATGCTCATTTTGTTAATCCAAATTTAAAAGCAATAAATCCAAGAGAGAAAATGAACTTCTTGCGGTCAGATGATCGCTGTCATCCTTAAACCCAGTTACAGAACTTGTGATGACATTTTTTATGACGCAACACAACCACATGTATATATGAATATTTTATGTGTGCATATAACAATTACGTATCAAATAGAAATATAACTTGCAATTCAAAATACCAAAACTGGTTAGTATGTACAAATTGCATTGTCTTTTATTGTATATGTGTGTGAGCATTAAAAAAAAATATTTTAAGAAAATTAATCATTTTAAATCAAATTACTTTAAAGATCATTTATATATTTCTAATAGATTTGAAAGTTTTCATAATGCACATAATTGTTGAACACTTTTATAAAGTTTAGAACCATCGTCTCTCGTAACTCTTTTAGAGTGGTTTTGTACATATATATAATGATTTCGTACTGTTTACTGTGTTTGTATGTACAAAAGTGAGACGTTATTAAACTATTCTGTCTGTCTGCCTATCTGTCTGTATAAATCAATACTTAACTAACATTAGAGGTTTAACTATAAATGTTGAAACAAATTGGTTAGGTCTCATAAAAAACTCATTGTTTCACTTAACATCGATTTCATATTACGCGATCACACCACAATAAAAATGTGTTCGTTGGCTATTACAAAATCAATTGAAGAGCATTATTACGTTGGCATTAAAAGAAAGGTTGATCACCCACACTACCTTATTACCCAAACTATTATTACCTTTGTCATAATTGCAAGTGAGGGATCCATTTGCGGAAACCCATGTTTATTTTTTAAAACAAGGGCATATTGCCACTTTAAAACCTGAAATTGTGTGTTGTGCTATTTTTGTCCTGTTTAAATGCTTTTATTCATTCCATAATATATATATATATATATATATATATATATATATATATATATATATATATATATATATATATATATATATATATATATTTATATATATATATATATATACACTGCGTTTGGGTTGTCCGGGTACATGCAGTTGTCGTATGATAACTGCTTCCAAAGCACACAAGTGCTTTACCGAAATGATCCAAACTCAAGAATCTTTTACCGCCCATCGCACACACAGCTCAGTATTCCTCTTTAAAGCAGCCTTTTCACCATGTTCATATTAAACAGGACCCTCTGACAAACGTTTTCAACTTGGAAACCCCTTGATTTAAGGACAACAACTTGACCTGAACACTTAGTTCACTTAGTTATTAAGCGCTTTAAAAAAAATGGTAACATTGTTTTTGAATATTTTTATATGTCATAAAACATTGACGTTTGCATTTAACAGAACAGAACAGTAACGCAGATTCAGCTTTTAAAAAAGTTCAATGGCGAGGCTAACTCGACCCAATACTATGCCTTATGCTAGTATTTTGTCACAATCAACGCACGAATCACACCCAGTCGGAGGAATTAATAATCTAAGATAACCTGATATTTGAGCCGAACTGTGACTTTAAACATAAGTATATGACCTGATTGGGGTCAGGATATTTTGACTTTCATCCTTTCAAAATACGTCAATAAAGTGACGTTTATTTTACGTCAATTTATGCAACACGTTGATAAGTATTAGTTATTATATACACTCTGGCGTATGTATTCGAACGGTTATCTCAATATTGCATATTTTCATATTTTAATGTCCGTATTAAAAATTCCGACGTCTATTTAGCAACTTATACTGCATAAGCAATCGTAAAGCGTCATTACTCATAACATTTCAATTCTAACTTCCGATAACTGTCAATATATCGCTTACGGCATTGCCGTGCTGAGCTTAGTAACGCGAAATCGTAAACATTGTTAACGGCTTTGGACAGGCCATCTTAACTTGTCGGTTTCTATCTTGAACGTTTTCGATTTACCAAACACATCTGAATCATCAACAAAGCTTATTTTAAATACTATTTCTTTATATCCGTCTTCGAAACGTGCTGTCAAGTTGCCATTTTGTGTAAAGCAGAACAATACACGCTATACATATACATTGCATATATGCTAATCTACGCTATATCCAAATAAACAATATTATTCTATATCCAATAAATTCATCCAATCGGCATTCTTTATATGTACCACGTGACCGTCCAATATATTCCGGTATTGGATCCAAAAAGTCTGTATTTTTACCATATTGGACAGTTGAGTACACTAAGCAATTGTTTTATAACGATTAAAGCCGTTATCAAGAAAAAGTATCCGAATGTAGAATAATCGATTCACACGGGCGCTTGTCTTGAAAATAGCATAGATGCAATTATAAAGCATTTTAAAATCAAAATTAAAATTAAACAAAGAGCTGAAGAAAGGGATAAAGAATAAAAAGCTTATTAGACGTTTAAACTGTACAATACGTGATATATTTGGACTCGCACTCAGTTTGAAGTCATATTAGACTCGCCTAACGGCTCGTCCAATATGACGTCAAACTGTGTGCTCGTCCAAATATATCTCCGTATTGTACAGTGAAACGTCTAATAACCTATAATTATAAATTATATTTACAGAATAACCATTTTACAATATTTGCAAATAATGTGCATATTCATGTGAGCTTGCATGTGTGTGTGTGCGCATGAGATGCCTATACACTATTCAATAAAAAAACTTCTCGATATTTTAGTTTCATTGTATTCATACAATTGTTTATTTAGTGATAACCTGCATCGCAATTAAATATTGATATAGGTGATATTTATCAAGTAACAAGTATGTGTTTTTTTACAGAGCTAAATACATTTTAGGGAGAAATATATGTACTGAAGCTTGCTTTTTATATACGATTTTTCCATTGCTATTTGTTATTTTAGTTTGGTTTGCTGTATTTGTTGGTGATGAAAACAATCTTTTATTAGTTATCACTGTATATAACAGTGTATGGTTTAATTAAGATAAAATATTAAATGTTTGAAAAGTTATAAATTAATTCAGATTACATGCAAGCTCTTATATTTATTTATTTATCAACTGAAAATAAAACGTTGCTACACAAATAATTGCGTTAGATATTTAAAAACAATTTTAGTAAGGGTAAGTAATACATATATACGATGCTGATTTATCTATTTCATAGGTGGTCTGTACAGGGTTTATGAAATCCATCAAACGTTGCTATCCATGTTATTTGGTATCTCCATAAACAGTATAAATGCAATATATTTTAAATAAATTGAGACATATTTTTATCTAAGTCGATTTTTATGTGTGTAAAGAAGTGGATTTATAGAACAGAACGGTGAACATGGTATATTTATAATTAATTTAAATTATATAGTTAAAGTAACATTACTATTCAAAATCAACGAAAATTTCGTACAATTGTTCGTAAAATAAACTTGACCATTTAAAATTCAGTGTTCCTTATGGCAATTGCCAAAATTTCAACGTCAGATGTCGTCTGGTAAAATAGAAGTTTGTAGATACAAAATGCTCGTTTTTATTATTGTTTCGCATATCTATTCATACGACACATGAACACTTAAATGGTGTTCGTGTGTCGTATGACTAGATATATTCGCGGGAATTTATTGTGGCCACAAATAAATAAAAAACGAGCAGTTTGTATCTACAAAAATCTATGTAACCATACCACATCTAGCGTTGAAATTTTGGCTATTGCTATAAGGAACACTGATTGTTAATGTGTTAACTTTATTTTACGCAACACTTAACGAAATTTTCGTTGATTTTGAGCGTTATAGAAACTTTAAAGTCTTATAATAATAGCATTCTGTAAATATGTTATTTTATTCAATGATTTTGGTAAGATATCTACAGGTTGGTTATTTTGACCGCAGAAAAAATGCAATAACATACAAATATGCTCGAAACATTATAATCAGAAAGTATTTTTTATTTTATCTCGCTTTTTTAATACAACGAAATGGAACAGTGCAGTCTTTGCCTTGTCACAATTTAATTAGATTAAAATGTTCCTTCTAAAACATTACAATTTTAATATCAGGTCGATTTGTTTCCATTTATGATCACAATGTGTGCTCGTTCGCCTAAAAATAAAATAGTTCGCCATTACATTTTATACAGTCTAAATGCTACTAATGTTTCATAATCATTTTATTATTAAGCCCAAGCCCTATATAGGCATGGATGGATACGGCAGTCCCGGACCGTTCCGGATCATCCCGGATCGTGATGATCCGTGGACCTTTGATATTATTGAGCGTCGACGCTCTTTCAAAGACAATCACAACTGTGACAACACGGCATCCACACGAACCAACCAGTACCACCACGGACAAACCCGGCAGCATCACGCTATCAACACTGCGCCCACACCGACTGTTCCGGCACAGCTACGTTGTATGACGGAAAAATGCGACAGAGACACGCCTATACCAGGATAAACAAGGACCAACACGGCATCACACCGACCATGCCGGACCTTCACGACAACGACACTGAAAGACAAAGCAAACTATGCTTCCCACCAAAGGCAATCACACAGTTTTTCAGCTGCTATAACTCAAACTGATTGGCGATGTTCTTCCACTCATCAGGCGTTTCAGGACGTGCAATTACTTCCTCATATAATCTCGAAGATGATGTCGTGGCGACCCGTAGCCATACATCAGAGAGTGGTAACTGTGCCCTAATGTAAGGTACAAAAACGCTCATGACAACTTAATGCAAGCTGTTAAAGGCCCCCTATAGTTTGACTTCTTTGGATTGATTCTTTGCTCAATTGTGCGTTAGGATCTATTGGTAAATCTGATACCACATGCGCAGAAAATTAAAGGAGCCATTTGGGTCTTCGTTCTTCAGAGCGTTTATCAGCCGTGCAGGACTGATCTTCTGGCGAGCCATTTTTACACGCAGATGGGTCCCCTTTTCATTATATTCACAGGTTTCGATAAAATCGTTTCCGTGACTTTTCTATTTCTGTGTCGCTTTTGGCAGGATGCTTTTTTAAACGCGACAGTTTTTAACTAAAAAAAACCTGCCATGTTGGCATCCCGGAGTCCTAAGGAAAGTATAGTAACTAGGAACATACAAAATCTGTCAATAAAAAGCGTCGGTATCGATGCATACGGTGCATCATTTTGGCTTTTTTTAAATTTAAATTTGTCAAGGTAGAAAACATTAATAAAATCAATATTGTTCTGTCACAATAGCTTTTGTAATTCAAATTTGTTGCTACGTGGGATTTTGTGTTCATTGTTCAACGATGCTAATGTTAAATAAGTATTTATTACATGTTAACTGTATATATCGTCGTTGAAACCCACGTTCACTCAAATACGCTATTATTATTAAATGACCTTGGGAAATAAGGTTAGCGAAATTGTGTAGTCATGATTAATTTAGGAGGCATCTGATTGGCTTCTATGTCCACTTATTCCAGGTGATTCAACCAATCAAACGACTTGCTTTTAAAACAGTTTCAATGCAGATCATGTTGTCTTTTTTTGTTTTTGATCGTAACGTTTCGCTTTTGTCATATTTAAAGTTTCCCGCTCAAATGATCGTAGCTGCTCATACTTAATAAGAACAGTATTCAAACGTGTAATTTAACATTTTTAAACACGAAAATTTACCATCCATTTCACACACAGTATATTATGACGTGACAAAGGAACATAAGATTTGGGTCCGACGATGGTATTATTTTGACGTAAAGTGAGTAAACGTTTAACGATATACGAGTACAGTATATCCACCATAATGTAATGTTACATAACAAGTTTGAAACTATTACGTTTTTTTCAAACTATGTAAATTTGATGCTCATAAAATTATTGAGCAACTTGAAAAGCATACATACAAAAATATCAACTACACGTGCCTTTTTCCCCTTGAAACGCAGTATACGATGGCCAATGAGGACATCTTGTAATCACTTGGTACAGTTAGAGCTTAGGATCATGCACTATTGTCGGAAACCACGCTCATTCAAATACGTTCGCCGTGGAGAAGTGGACATTTATACCATTAATGAATTATTATATCATGCCCTTTTATATATGCGATACTTTTCATCACCATGTTGAATATGCATGTATTTACACCGCCATTACACGTAGTATGTATGTTGTTTGGCTATGTACTTATGTATTTGCCAATACAATTGACTTGACTTGACTTGATATGTTGTCCCCAATGAAGGGGCGTATTTTAAATCGCCTAACAAGAGGCCAAGTACTTGTCCTAACCAGGCAACGGACTCGAGCGCTTTTGGACAATCCTTAGGCTTTTGATGAAATCGAGCTTAAACCATAGGTTTATATTTAATCATTCAAATACGCTACGAAATTAATTTGGTGATGAAACCCCCGATACACCGACCCCGTTTGAAGTTCGTTCTGAAAAATGTGACTAAACGGGCTCGAACTGTGTGAGAACGGAGTGATCGTAGTAGCAATGTGTTACGAACTGTCTTCGAACTTTGTGGACGGCCTGGAACGGGGTTGAACGTCAGTAGTGTTTCAGAACTTTGAGCCTACTCTTTCTTCAAAACATCCCGTTCTACAATTAAACATAGTAACAACGTACTGGAAACGTAATGGACGTACTAAGAACGGATAGGTCGTACTAAGGTCGGGTTAGGAGCATGCCAGAACGTATTGCGATCGGACCGAAATTACCTGTACGATGCCACACCGATCGAGTCCGCTTCTAGTCCGTCCAATCCGTTCTAAGACAGACTGACCCCGTCCGTACTACGTCTCATGTACGATCTTGTTTCGTGTAAATAAATAGAAACAAAAAGATAAGTTCTTTCAACGTTTGCAACACGTTCTCAGTAAGTTCTTAGTACGTTGTACTCGTATTAAGGAGTTCGCAATAGGTTCGTAGTACGTTGTACCCGCTCAATGCAGTTGTAACAACGTTCAAACCGTAAATATAATACGTTCAGACAATGTTCGTATAAATAGAGGTCGTTATCTCAAAATTCAACATTTTTGATATCAAGTTGAAACATGGACAATCTTGGAGCTGTTAATTTTTTAAATGTTTGCTTCGTGCAAT
The DNA here is from genome assembly GCF_020536995.1 of Dreissena polymorpha. Classification (NCBI taxonomy): domain Eukaryota; kingdom Metazoa; phylum Mollusca; class Bivalvia; order Myida; family Dreissenidae; genus Dreissena; species Dreissena polymorpha. Next base: position 48,046,197 of record NC_068355.1, on the reverse strand, counting down.
TTATGTTAGAAGCAGAGCAGCCGAGAAAGAACAAATGTACGTCCGGTCGGCTAAAAGCGTGAACATAAATGAGAACTGGCAGGCACGTAGTCGGTTGTATAATCGCCGTGCAGAACGTAGCTGCAACTACGTCCTAAACGTACTAAGAACGTAGTGGGACGGAGTGAGAACTGCCTTTGAACGACTTACCACTGCACAACGAATAAAGAAGATCTGCGTACGAACGTGATCGAACTGGCTGAGGACGGGCTCGGTCTGACTGGAAACGGCATACCAACGGGGACTATGGGAACATTGATCCAATTCGAACTGGATAAAGACGGACTGGCAACGGGATAGGACGGGGTAGGGACGAGCTGCACGTAGCGCGAACTGTGTATGAACGTCATTCAATCATATAGTAGATTTTTTTCTGACCAAAACTACACGTTCAAGCAAGTTCACATCCCGTTCTGCATTTTCTTCAGAACGTGATCGAACTTTCTAAGAACGTGCTTGGTGTTTGGGCTTCTTTACGGAATATTTACCGTGAGTTCAGACGATGAACAAGCACCTAATATCACACGACGTTCACTGAAACTGAAATTGCATCACTGGGTATTAAAACAAAAAGACCTTCATTGACAACCGCGTCCTATAACATACGTAAACCTTGGAGTATTTTGTTGAGATGAGTTTAACGAAATCTGCAAATTAATGCTAAAGCACGTCCTTTCGAAAAGGGTTTGTTATATTTATTAGAATCTTGCACGTCTGTTGAACCGACAGTGAAATATGTTATCTAAGTGATCTCTTGTTTTAGCACAAATTCATATTGAGTCGTTTTGCATTTTAAGCTGATTGGTTAAAAACTCATATCATTTGTTTAAGTACATGTTTCTTTTTTAATTAACATTATTTAGCTTTATATTTGTGGAATTGAAAATTTCCTGAAAGGGTGGACAGAGCATCACCACAACAGTTGAAAACTAGATTAAGGTTCTCAAGTCTTGCTGTATATCGGTGGAACTGTTCATTCCGACAGTTAGGTATTATATTATTGGATGGATGCTATCGTTGTACATGTGAAGGATTCTCAGTTTTGAATGTTGTAACATGTACACCGTTTAATTATAAATAATAAAAATAATTCACTTTTATTTTTCGTTTATTTTATTGTTGTTTTTGCCACAATTGTTTTAATCTTAAAACAAAAATACAAAACATTATTGACCACACAGTGCCATTTCTATTTGTAGTATAAAAACATTAATTAACATTTCACAAACTGATCAAACAGGACAGTTCATAGAATTTAAGTTTTAGTCATTCCTGCTCAAAGCTTTCTCACAATAAACTTAAATACAGTTGTAATAGCTAACAAAGAGGTATTTAATTATATTGTACAGACAAATGTCTTTTTCATGAATCGATCACTACATATGTTAACGTTTATTTTCTAATCATCTTGATGATTTAAGCTGTCAATTTTCTGAAAACAGTTTATTTAAATATAATAAACGTCAAAAGCAAAATCAACTGTGTTAATGTATACACTTTTTTGTCCGGTGCAAAGTAAAAATGAAAAACATTTCAAAGCACATCACGCTCATAGATTGCATTACACTATCAAACAAATCGAACAAATCGCAAACCAAAGACAGTTGTTACTTTCTCGCAACTCTCAGTTTCTATTCAAACCCAGAAGATACGGGCATTTTCAGACATCCAGAAACCATTATATGTTAATATAGATTTGCTTTTGTATGAGATGATGTTTACTTTTTGTATACTCCATGGTCGTAAGAAGATCCGTCTACCGCCCGAGTCTCCGTTGGCATGTTTAGTGAAAGTGTCAAGAACTTTGATATTCTTGAGCTCACATTGTCCATGAACTTGTCTAACTTCTGGAGCTTATTTATAGCTCTCGCATTCATCTCTTCACCATTGCCGAGCGCGCTTAACCAGCTTTTCGTATTAAAGTACATCGTGTCTAGATCCCTGTCAATGTGTTCAATGATCGCCTTGGTGTCTTTGTGAGGTATTGGCTTCATATCTTCTACATTGGGCTTGAGCGGAAGCTGTGGTATGTCCTTGAGCTTTTTCGGTTGGTCGTCTGCCATCATCGGAGCCAGCAAGGAGCCGGCGGCGGCGGGTTTGTCCATGAGCATCTCACCTTGAAAACCGGTATGCCCAATAATGTCCTTCCACCAGTGATCGGCGTCGGCGCTATCTTCGTTGAGCCAGAATTTCCAGTCATCATCTCCGACGTGGTCGTTTTCTTTGTCAAATTGCTTCCAGAAATCTTCGTCGCTCATTGAGTGTTCATGTAGGTCGTCGTAACCCTCTCCGTGATTGGGGTGGTCGTCGTAACCCTCTCCGTGATAGGAATGGTCGTCGTCATTATCATGGCTGTCAGACTCACTATTGTCATCGTTTTTGAAGATTGGCGGTAAAACTTCGGTGATTTGGGTAACTGACGTTATCACATTCGGTGTTGTTGAAGTTGACGCTGGGGTAGATAGAGTAGTCATTGGCGGAGTGAGAACGGTTGTTGTGTCCCCAACCGTGGTTGTTGAAACAGTCTCTGTCGCGTAAGTCGTTGTAGTTTCTCTGACTGCAATTGTTCTAGTCGCTGTTGTTGTTGTTGTGGAGGATTCGGTTGCTATAATCGGTTGCTGAGTTGTTGTCGATGCAGCTTCCGCTGTGGTTGTTGTTTGACCTCCTATAGTGGGCTGTTCGTTAGAAGTACTTACCACTGTGGTCGTGGGCGTGACTGTGGTCTTTTGTGTTTCGGGGTCTGAAGGTACAATTTGAATAGGGAATTGTATGTTCCCGAACGTCATTCTCGGTTTGCTAAAGGACGTCTCGGTTTTCATTGAAAAGGGGATTCCTTCAAGCAGCGATGGGGACGGAATAGAGGCAGACGCCGTGAGAGCGATGCATAATGCACCTGTAAAATAATGAATGAATTAATTAATTAATTAATAATTGATTGAATGAACGAACGAATTAGTGAATGATTAAATAAATAAATAAATACGTAAAACTAAGCATGGATATTTATAAATATAAACATTTAAACGGAATTAACACACATTTAATAGCTGTTTTACACAAAAAAGCATGTACTTTTTTACAAGACGTTTAAAATCCACAAAGAAGAAAAAGCAAGTATATTAATTGTATAAATTGTATAGTGATAGGAAATAAATCAATTTATTAGTTTATAAATATTGTATGATCTGCATTTTTGTCAAAAATGCAAAATAAACAACAACAACGTCTCAACTTAACAAATAATAACGTCCGAAGCATCATTTTACTTGTTTGTCTATATAATGAATGAAACTCAAATGTAAATTAATTTCGATTGACCGACTGCTTATATATTTATTTAAGCCGTGCGGCTATCCTACGTATAACGTTAAAAAATCAACGTTCAATCGAAAATTTCAAATTATAGCCAATGATAATTAAATCCAAATTAAAACAAGCGTTATAATTGGTTTGAGATTTTACATATTTGTAGTCGCTGGCCCCAGTCCATACCAGATGTTATAATTTTGACGCTGAAATATTTTGTTTGGTTAACTTACCAATACATGTTTGGGGCATCAATTTTACATTTATTATTTCCGTGTTTATTTTTCTTAGTTTATCCAAAGACCTTTAGATAACATCTATAGGTCTTTGGTTTATCAGGTTCTGCTTATTGGAGTTTAAATGAAATAATTCTACACACACACAAAATAACTTCAATAACTGAGCAATATAACAAAAAAAATCTTGGTCACCGTACAATAATAATAATAATAATAATAATAATAATAATAATAATAATAATAATAATAATAATAATAATAATAATAATAAAAATATAGCCTTTTTTAATAATATAATATTGCAGTCAACTATTTATAAGTAGAAATGCCGTTCTGTTTAAAACCCGTAAAATCACTTTATTTATAGAATTTATTGCATAAAAATTGTTTCCGCGAATCACTGCGATTCAATATCGGTGTTCGAGTACGATGTCAACAAAGTCGGGAATTATTACACATTCCGATTTATTCGCCGCTTTCATTCACACCGGAAGTAACGTAAATTGAACACCTGTTAATGATCTCAATAACGAACTTGCATAATAGGGCCTCGAATGGCTCGATGCGGCATTGTCGGCTCGGGCACTACTTTAATGAACCCCGGGTACTCTTAAGTAAACTTACCCACTTTGTATTTATCATCGTTTTGAGTATCGAAATGTGTTTTGCCCTTTTTCTCGATGATTCCAATCGTTTTAGGATATATGTATCAATAAAATAACATTTTTCGTTATGAAAAAGGCATTTCTCTTTTAACGTATGTATGTATTTGGAACCGAATAGTAACTTTAAGCCAGAATACTTCGAAAAAAATCATCATGTTCATCGTATGTTACTAAAATGCAAATTATCGTGCCGTTCGACTGCTTTCACTCATGTCGACAGAATGGGCATTTGGGTTAGCGCAGTCTGGTCGGGAGCCACCCTGTCTGCTATGAAATCAGGCAATACTTCATGGCCTTATTTGCGGACTGGTATGCTCACGACCAGTTGCGCAGACGGGACTGTAGCTACAAAATAGGCTATACGACATCAAAATAAATGCAATATAACATTCTGTTTTTTTACTTGAATGTCTTTGGCATACGAGGTTCGAAACGTGTCTACAATACATTTAAATACGGAGTTCAATATACATTTTTTAATCATGGTTAGTGAATAACTTAATTTTGTCAATAACAAAACGTCGCCAACATTTTCTATGACAGAAAATTGATTTTAAGCAAAATTTTAAGTCTATCATGCTTTTAATAAATGCCCAACTTGCTGTTTAATAACTGTGCCTATAGTCCTATAGCGTATTTGTTCAACCTCTACCCCTAGTACATATATACCAGAATTAAGATCATGCGGTTGACTCGACTATGAAGAACTGGATTCCGAATATATCTGTCGTCAGCATACTACATAGTGTTTTAAACGTGGTTTTCCATGTATTAATGACGTCCTGTTGTTACGTCGAGATCGAACCGTCATAAAAAGTAACGTACATGTACATTCTTTAATTCATATCACAGAATTGCGCATTTATGTCCAAACTTCACCGCTGTTTGCGTTTTCACCCCCGGAAACCCGATATGCTGTGAGAAGTTGGATGTGCAAGGAGAAGTTGCCGATAGATTTCGATGAATTTCGGTAGGGTAAGTAAATCCAGAACTAAAATTGTTTAAAGGCATTTTTGAATTAAAATATATTTTGGTGTATGCAAAGGAGGTATTACCATGTATGTTAGAAAAGTCTTGGTTACTAATATTGAGGATTTATTGAAATATGGTTATTTAAAGTCGACGATGCAGGGATTTGTCCCATATTAGCACTTTATTTACAAATTTCTTTAAAGGTATTCCAGTGAAAAAGTTTTTGCACCGACAATTATATTAATCAATGTCCCCGAGTAACATATCCGCCAGGGTTTCTTAAAAAAATCGTATTGGTGAAAAAAATCGACTTTACATTCAACATGTTGATGAAAAAATGAGATGACGTGGTCCTGTACAAAGATGTCGAGATATGACATGAGTGCAGTTCATTTATAACCTTAAAAGCTCACTATTACAGCTGATTTATGCCCACTCTGATGAATTGTCATTGAACTTTAAGGTTTTATAATTATATCCGTTCTGAAGCTAAGTTAATTTCAGCTTATTTGGATCTTTTTTATTTTTTTTTATTGTTTGAAAATCATTGTGAATGTAAAGCAATTGATTCATACAGATAAAAATATACGTCCGGTAGGCAATCTAAACATTTATAATCATATTTTCTGCCTATAGTTCCAATTATGGGTAGACTTTCATAAATGTGAACTAAATTTGGATTTATTATACATGACTTCAAGTTGAAAGCTTTGCGAACATCTCCGACAATGCACGCGTGTAAATGTTTGTTTCTTTTCGTTCTTTTTGGTAATGATATATGCAAAATGTAAAAAATTATTTTCAAAACCCAATGCGCGCCTCCTTCTTATGTGTATTTGCATAGATAACACGCATTTTTCATCTGATGAAGCCCCAAGCTTTGAAGGAATATATTCAGCCATATTTCAGCAAATTATAACATCGTACCATCGCATTAATGCCATCGTACTATCGCGTTGTCGCATTGTCGCCATCGTATTGTCGCACTGTCGTCATCGTACTATCGCATTGTCGTCAGCGTATTGTCGCACTCTCGTCATCGTAATATAAAAGACCAGAGCTATATCATTTAAATGCAATCTTTACGATTTCTCTCAATATGCGTTTTACTCTCTAATGGAAAGTACGCCGTAGTTTTAAATGTTATAATTTGCTGAAATCTGGCTGAATTAATATATGAATTAATATATACAGCTTAGCAAGAGGTTTACTCTGCGGAGATCGCCGGAGTCATTAGTACGCCAGCGAAAACGGGTAACGCTTTTGAGAAAGCATTTTGCATGTGACATCCCCTAATTCACTGTCTTCAATATTATGAAGCAAGGGAGATGTTTTATGAAAATGTGTACCACGGGAACCTTAACTCACACACTACTTTAAAACATTAAAGAAACTGATACTACTGTTTATATAATCCTACCAAATCTGGTAGAATTTTCTTGTGATGGCAGAGAGGAAGGACAACTCTGCGTGGAGATTGATCCCCGTATTAAATGTCTACAATATTATGTAGCATAGGAGAAGTTTTCATGAAAATGTGCACCACGAGATAAGCTACCGACTTTCAGTATTCAACGCGGAGATTAACTCGTGCATAAATCAGTCCATTCGGCTGTCAAGTCATTTGTTCACATACGTTTCAACACTCTCGTTTCACGTTAACATGACAAGCAGTTGCATCCCTTAGGTGTAAGTGCATGTTCATTTGAGGAAATAAAATATTCAAGACTGTTACGATGGAGTCTTGCTTATTTTCTAATACACGGAATTTTATACGTAATCCTTAACATATGTTGGAAATGATCGTAAAATTCTCTTGTTTATTGCTCTTTTCGTATATAACCTCTGTCGGTGTTTTTTAGATATATATTTGATATTTATACAAAAAACACAGCTGAGAGCACAGTTTCATGTTTGGTCCGGATACTTTAGAAGGATGTGTCAAGAGTTCTCATTATTTCATGCACGCTATTTTGGTTCGAAGACTCCATAAGTAATTTTATTATAAGTTTTCAGTGTTTAACATATACGCATTTTACAAAAAATTAATATAATGCCGGAACAATATTTTTTAACTTTATTTGATTTGTTTTTCGCCAAAATGTTATCATTATTAAAAACACATGTACAAACCATAATTAACAAGTGTATATCGCACAGTGCCACCTCAATGTATATATTTATATATATGAATTAAAATGAACGCATGCTTTACATTTGACTTAGCACACAATTTATAAAACAGGACAGTCTTTACAGTATACATTTGTGTCACTCCATTGTCAGTTCATACACACCAATGAAATAAATATATGATGAAATGAAAATATCAGCATTAATAAATACAACTTACAATTCTTATCAAATATATCATTAAATCTCCTAACAATACGAGTATATGAGCATCTGCTGAGATCCTGAAACCAATAAATATAAATAGATTATAGAAACATGTAATACATATTAAATGAGGCGGTGTTTATTTTCTATACGCTCTTTGGTCGAAAGAATGCCTGTTTATCGAACGGGGTTCTGGTGCCATGTTTAGTTATAATGTAAAACACTGCTCGGATATTCAGACGCTCAATTGTCCATGATTTGTCGAACTTTTGGAGTTTAGTAATGGCCTCATAGTTCCATGGTCACCACTTACCAGCGCTGGTTTTCATCTTTTAATTGTGAATAACATCGTGTCTAGTTTTTTTGTTTATGACTGCCTTGGTGTACGGTAAAGTAATTGATTCATATCAATCACATGGAGCTCGAACGGAAGCTGCGGAATGTTCTTGGACGCTTAGTCGCTTGGTCAATTACCAGCCTCAGCGCTTTTAACCAAAAGTTCCAGTGATTATTAGCGACATGATCGTCCTTTTGGTCTAACCGATCCTTCCACGAATCGTTGTCATTCATTAAGTCCTCATAAAGGTCGTCGTAATCCTCTTCATGATGATAATTGTCTTCATTGAAATCGTCGTCAGACTCACTGCTGTCGTCTTTTTTGGAGATTGGCGGTAAAACGTCGGGATTTCTGGTAACTGGGGAATTTACTCTCGGTGTTGATGAAGTTGACGCAGGGGTAGTCGCTGTCGTCATCGGCGGAATAAAGGCGGTTGTCGTGTCGGTTATGTTGGTTGTGAGAACAATCTTTGTTGTCGCATCAGTCGATGTAGTTTCTGGGACCGAGACGGTCTGTTGGCTGTTCAGTAAAAGTAGGAATTTCTGTTGTTGGGTTTCCGGTAGAACTAGTTGTTGTTGGATTTTCGGTAGATACTGTTGTTGTTGGAACTTCTGTTGTTCGCTCTCCGGTATAAGTAGTTGTTGTTGGAGATTCTGTTATTGATTCGGCAGTAGTAAACACTGTCGAAGCCTCAGTTTTTGGCTTTTCGGTAGTGGTTGCCGTTGTCGAGGCTTCTGTTGTTGTTGGAACTTCTGGGGTTTGCAGTTCGGTAAATGTAGTTGTTAATGTCGGAGCTTTAGTTTTATGTTGTTCGTTAGTAGTTGTTAATGTCGCGGCTTCTGTTGTTGACTGTTCGTAAGTATTTGTTGAAGCTTCAGTTGTTGGCTGTTCGGTAGTAGTTTTTAGTGTCGGAGCTGCAGTTACTGGCTGTTCGGTAGTAGTTGGTAATGTCGCAGCTTCTGTTGTTGACTGTTCGATAGTAGTTGTTAATGTTTCGGCTTCTGTTGTTGGCTGTTCGGTAGTAGTTGTTAATGTTTCGGCTTCTGTTGTTGACTGTTCGGTAGTAGTTGTTACTGTCGGAGCTACAGTTGTTGGCTGTTCGGTAGTAGCTGGTAATGTCGCATCTTCTGTTGTTGGCTGTTCGGTAGTAGTTGGTAATGTCACAGCTTCTGTTGTTGGCTGTTCGGTAGTAGTTAGTAATGTCGCAACATCTGTTGTTGTATGTTCGGTAGTAGTTGGTAATGTCGTAGCTTCATTTGTTGGCTGTTCGGTAGTAGTTGTTAAGGTTGCATCTTCTGTTGTTGGCTGTTCGGTAGAAGTTGGAAATCGTTCAGTGGTCGGGGATTCGGTTGTTGTCTGATCTGTGATATTAGTTGTAGAAGCTTTAGTTGTGGGCTGTTCGGTATTTGGCTTTTCTGTTGAGGGCTGTTCGGTAGTTGGCTGTTTAATATTTTTCTGTTCGGTAGTTATTGTAAGCTCTGTGGTTGTGGGGACGGTTATGGATGGATCTTCAGTAGTCAAAGTAGGTGTTTCCGGAGCGACAGTGTTTGCTTCCGTTGTGGTCGTGACTAATGTCGTCGGGGTCGCATTTGTTGTTGTTGATGCGACATCAGTGGTAGTGGTTTCGGGATCAGCGGGGACAGTTGGAAGAGGGAATGCAATGTCGCCGAACGCAATTTCCGGTTTCCAAGTGTCCACCTCGTCAGGCATAGGAACGGGTATTCCTATTGACCACGATGGGGGCCGTATGGTGGCACCCGCTGCCAGAGCGATGCATAATGAGCCTGTAAGAAAATGAAAATATAGAAATACATAAACGCGAACAAACAAACGAACATGCGAATGAATGAATCATCAACACAAATCAATCATATCAAAATGAAAATCGTAAACAAAATAATTAATACAAATGAATATAATATTGATGCAGATAATTATATAATAATATGTTCAAAACATAAAATGATTTAAGTAAACAGTATCAATATTTGTGTTAAAAAATTTGTGTACACTATATTATTAAATTATATTACCTGTGGAACACTGAGACAGCAACGAAACACTAATTGCATGATTAACATTCGAAACACTACACTACTGATTTGAATGTAGAAAAAAGAAACAATAAAAACACAACTTACATAATAATAACGTCCGTAACATAATAACACTTGTGTGGCTTTTAATACAAGAAATGCGATGAATCTGAATGTATAGATAATGCAATTTACTGACTTCTTATATATCCATTTGAAACGCATGCGACATCACATATCACGTGACAAAAATCAACGTCCACTTAGTAACGCGTTGGTCACGTCCAATAGTCACTGGTCATAATAAGCGTTTAGCGAGGCGTTACGAACGTTAATGACCGCGACGTATATAGACGTAACGTAATGCTGACGTGAAACCGTCCAGTAGTTATGAACTTTCAGCATAAAAATATTATGTTTACTTGTTGTTTACAGATGTTTTGGGGTTGTTGTTTACAACAGCAGCAATATTTATTGAACAAAATACTAGTTTGTGATATTTTGAATTTTAGGTGTATTCATGAGTAATTTATATACATGAAGTGACGTGTAATTGTTTTCACCACATTCCAGCTGTATGGTGGCTAGCTTATGTCCATTCGATGGTAAAACGCTTTTTGGGGAGTGCTTAAATGTAAACTATGATTTATTCCATGCGCGTATTCTATAAAGACGAATACTGGTCTCACGATTACACAATTGTTTGCTGATTCTTAGTTTTAATAATGAATAATAAAAATATATAATAGTTATTACAAAGCGTTGTCTGCCAATGAATAAACGTGACATAAACTGTACCCTTCTGAACGTTTTCTGCGATAAATATTTTATGAAACATTTTCCGTGATAATAATACCCTTAACGTGATATATTGGCGAGCTGATCAGCACCTTTACATTTTGTCCCGAAAACTATTATAGGGGTAGATATGTTGTATGTGAATGTATGTCAGTAGTAATATGCGTTTACCCATGATAATATTTTTTCGAGCAACTATCCAGATAATTTATTTATCTGACGCGTGTGATATATACGGAAGATTACGTTAGTCAATTGTTCCAACAGTTTGTATCACTCGAGTGGCTTGTGTGATGACGTATCACACGAGAGGCGGAACAAACTCTTGGAACAATTGACTAGCGTAATATTCCTTTTATTATATACAACAACTAACGAAAACAGTTAACAATTGTATTTTTTACTTTAACAAAACTGACAAAACAATGACTAAAACTGTACCCCATATTTTATTTAAGACCCGTATGAATACAGTTTATGTAAATTAACGTGTAAACACTCGAACCGGGAAAACACAGGTTTCCGACACGCTAACCTTAATGCCATCGATAATCCAATGTGTGTAACAATGAAGTTGACAACTTTAATCCGATGTTTATAACAAAAACGTTGAAACAATATGCACTTCCACTTCTATCTTACATGTCTTTATCGAAACTAAGTTTAAACCACACTATTTTATTGCATTCATATCGAATATACATTTATGCATGACAAACACACACTCCAAAATACGTTTTGAATTCGTTCGGTGTTTTTAACAAATAGATTACTGTTAAAAAACACCACGTCCGACAGGTTCTTAAATTCCAAAGAGTTTAGATAAAACTATAGTGTTTCGTCACAGAAATGAAGTCACACGATGTACTACGTAATATATTTCGTAATATACAATATTTCTATTTTCGGTGCGCGTAATGTGACGTCATTAAATGGGTCGAAGTAGTCCGGCTAGTATGGTAATACGGAATTGGAAATAGCGAGTAGCGTAATACGGAATTTTTTATTTCAACGATTGATACAACCTGTATTTTGTAAAAAGTATTAAACCGGTATATAATAAATTTTCGTATGATAAGATTATAGGGTACCGCGAGTTGCTGCACCAGATTTGACTGGTACAATGTAGGGCACTTCCATTAGTGAGAAGTTAGTGATGACAGGTTTGTTAGCTGAATTGCATAATTAATGGCGTATACCACAATTTAAAAAGTGGCTTATTACAGTCGGTGTTACTAGTACCACGCTTGTATATTATTGTTTTTAAGTTTATTTAGGTCACTCGGAGCTTTATCGCGTTGCACTATTTGTCCAGGTAATGCTAGTTTTGAGCACAACAAGGTCAAATTTAACCCTGCTCCCTCAGCAATCGCTAAATAGCTAATTATGTGCTTTTCACCAATACGAACCGGGATCGATTCCAACTTCTCATGTTGATTGTGTTTATTGTTGGTGGTCGCCATAACGGGCTGGCGGGTTTCATCCGGTAACACGTACATCTCCAACAACATCAGCATAGGGCCATTATAAATAAATATTTTAGAAAAAACAACAAAAAAAACACAAAAAACCCCCACAACAAAACAGTATGTTGAGCGTAATAAATACCGCAACATGTGGACACTTCTAATGCTTTCAAAATGTATCACATCGTTATCATATTTTTAATTTAGTCAAATAAGGATCGCAACTTTGAAATGTCTAGTAGCACACTATTTGGGTAAACTATTTTTTGAAAAAAACAACAACAACAAAAAACAACAACACATTATTACCATATGAAATTTTATAAACAAAACATTTTTTTTATTCACAATATAACATTCTAATAAAAAAATAACTTAAACCACAAATGCTTATGAAAACATCAAATGTAACAACTATTTTAGCTGATCCATAGCATTAGGTATGTTCCGTCTCTGGGATGATTAAATAAGATATAATATTATGGCAATAAAACTGATCAGATATTCATCAGATTTCCGCACCTAACACTCGTAAATAAAATAAAATAGTTTACTTCATAATTTGTATTTTACTCGCAGGGTTCATTTTCTTCGAACCAGTTTTTTTTGTTTAATATATTGACTCAGCTGTTTTTAGTGAGTGCTTTGAATGTGTAAGTAACGCCCATAATTATTTTATGAAAATCAATTGTTGATAATTGTCTGTGTTTATATGTACGTTTACAATTGCCTCGTAAGAATATGGCAAATTAACTAAATTAAAGTGATGTCGATTTGTTCGATGTTGTAAGAAAACATTTGTTTTGTATACTAGCAATCTGACTGGGCTACTTATTAGCTGTAAATTGTGACGATACTTTTACTTATTCTCTATTATTGTATTATTGTAAAAACCGTTTCCAAACACATTTAGACACACGATAAAAAGCGATACATAATATGTTATGTTATTTCAACATGGATACTATGAAAACTTAATAAGCGGATATTCGTTTATAGAGAGCGCATCACAACTGCTGATATCCAACTATTCTGGTCAGTTGAATCTATCAGATGCACTGCACGAGATATTTGCAAGTAACGCATGGAAAACCATAAACAAGATTGAAGCTGCACATGGTATTTTAAGTCTTAAGCCCCAGTCCGTTATAGCTTCCGGTTTAACACGGATCATATCCGGCACGATCCGGCATGTGAACCTTAGAGCCGCCACGAAGCTCACTACATCGTCGGAAGATGGACGGAAGCGGTGGGGAGGCGGATGTGGCAGCGTACAGGATGGGCGGGATGGTCAAGACTTCGATCCGCGTAGGTCATGGAACGTCAGGGAATGTCCTTTGGCTCCGGGAGGCCAACACATCGGGTTTTGAAAAGTTCAAAACTGCCTTGTTGATCCACGACGATCCGGGACGATGGCAGCATCCGTGATGATCATTGATGGTCCGTGTAGCAGCGGTATAGGGTACGAGGACAGCCTATTTATGCATTGGTTAGCCGTGTGCGTCCTTGCTAGTCGGTGAACACATTTCACGTTGTAAGTATATGGTTTTCATGGTATATTTAATATGTGTTTAGTGTATTGAATGGATAAACTGTATCGGTCAAGGCGTAGGCATTTTATCCGGTGAGCCGAACTCGATAAACTTTTCCTATCCAAGGCACTAACCATCTATTCTGTTTAACCTAATGCCTTCATTGTGTGAATTTATTCTTTGCTTCAAATATTTATTGTTATGGATAAAAATAACAACTCGATTAAACTCAATAGCAACCGTCATTAGTTAGTTTACTATGCACAAGTCACGTGTCAGCTAACCGTATATCACTTAGTTTATTCCACATCTCTTTATCTGACAGTAAATATGGAAATTGAACGGATGAAAATAACTAACTGCAATAAAACATGACAAAAATGAGTAATGGTTAACCATCCTGACAATCTCGTACCAGCTCTTCAACATAGACCCCGACTCCAGATTAAGCGTTACTGCGTTTGGATTCCAGAGGTCTGTATGCTTTGCCGTGCTTTGTATTTCTTCTTGCTCATCGTGTACAACTTACGGGGCTTCTTTCGTCGATCGGCCATGTCGACACTCTGTTCATCTGAAAGGACGAATGGCGTCTTCCTTGGTTAGCATCTCTTCCTTTTTAGCGTCAGTTAACGTGGTTCTGCTAATTTATGTATATCTACCTGTAATGCTGATGACGATCTTGATCTGGGCATCAGGCTTGTTTCTTCTAGTTTCTGCTGTTCTGGATCGGTAGCGGATGGTTTTCATAACGATTGTTTGGGACCTGGAAGTGCCGTTTTTACAGTACGGTTCATTTTGACTGAAATTTTGCCGTTTTAATATGTACACAAAATACGAGGTTACAAGTTCGGGATCGGATTGCAGAATAATGGAATCCCCGTGTGTGATTGAGTCTCTGTGTGAGGCATTTCGAAGTTTATGATGACCTTCCGTGCTTGAGGCTGCATTATGTGAGGAACTGGGTAGTGGAGAGATTAATTTACTTTATTCACAAAATTGTGGACGAATTTTAAATCATATCGTTATTTCCAGTTATTGTTGGTTCTGACATATTATATGATAAGTGTGGTTTTGTGCTGTTTGGGGTGGGGGGGGGGGGGGGTGAGCGAGCCAGAATATCCCAAGGAAATCCCATCTGTCCGGTTTGGTAACATAACTCACATGCTGCCGCAAACGGGTATTGAAACCATGTCACCTAGGTGAGAAACCTATGTATCACCCGAACAGCCTAATTGATTGAATTACCGGAAATCAACCTGCTTTTTATATGTTTTATTGTCGGTCCGGAGCAAATCGTGTTTGTTCCGTATCGCTGCTTTGTTTATCCGTGGCGTTGTCGTGTAGGTCCGGGATGGTAGGACCGTGTAGGTGACGTGTTGGTCCGTGTTTATCCGGAGCTATACGTATCTGTTCCGCGTTGGTCCAATGCAGTCCGTGTGGGCTATGTTGATTGTGTGTTACTGTCATGACTGCCGGTGTTGGAACGGGTTGGTCCTTGTGGATGGCGTGTTGTCACCGGCGTCTTTAAAAGACCGTCAACGCTAAAAAATTCCAAAAAGTCCGAGGATTGTCCCTTATCTTGATCCGGGGGCTTCGGGACGATCCGGGACTGCCGAGTCCATCTGTGCTTATATGAGAATGCGGCTTTATGTCATATTCTTGGTGTGTATGTGTTAATTCAAAGATTATTAACGGTTTATCTCCGTATCGTCACTACTGCCTCGTGTACTCACCTGCCCCTGTGACATTTCAGGGGAAAAACAGTTTTGGACCAGCGTAGGTTTAATTTACCCCGGCTGCCCGGGTATTCGCCAAATAATGGCCTATGAGACCTTAACGTGCACTCGCAGACAATTTGAAGACAATTCATCTCTGATTGCCTCGCCCTCGAGAGGACAATGTCACTTCGCCAAGGGAGTGCTGACAGTCTTCAAAGACATATCCTTCTCATTACTAGCATGCTACGCCGCCTCTAAGGCCGCTTTAGAAGTTACCAGTAGTCGATCCGACCACAAAACGGTTTCCTCAGCAACCGAGCCTACTGACTTCCGCCGTATTTATACACACTCATAATCTGCATAAGGCCAACCCATCGATGTCTTGATCGGCATCGCTGCTCAAGATCCATCCCACTTATCATGTACGCTGCCACATCCGCTTCCCCGCCGCTTCCGTCCATCTTCCGACGATGCAGTGAGACGTCGATGGATTCACGGAGCCACCCGCAGAAGTTTCTCGTTCGACCCTCTTCAGACGATATAGTGAGGACCATGCGAATGCGCATGGTGGTATGGAGCTGCGCTAGCTGCATATGACAGGAGAACGTTTTACGCATGATGCCACTCATTTTAATGATGAATATCATGAGATATATCACCAATAGAGCATCTCATAATACCATTCTCACAACACACAGGACATCTCACCAACTGTTAAATTATACAAAACTAACAAACTGAAAACAAAAACTGAATAGATATATTACAACTTTGCAATCGAAATGTGGTACTTCAAACGGTTATAAATAGTAACATCATTATTTGAAATACAAATGTAAAAGAATACGAAGTCATATTTTATAAAAAGTAATATTGTTGCATTTTCTTAGAACAGAAGTGCTTATTACATGTAGCAGGCATAAGATACATGTTATTGTTCGATTTAACGTCGCTGAATGAATGCTTTTATTTCTTTTCATTGATTTCAAGTGTAAACTTTAATTCCGAACCACATGAAATCGAGGCATAATGAATTACTTCATCATGCGGACAAGAAAACGAGAAATTTCTATTTGAAACTGCAATTGTATTGTAATATGAATGTATGCACCGGAAACTAGTGTCGCGAACGAAAGTCGCCCTCGACCAAACGGAATTTTTACTGTTATCTTGTAATCTTAATATTTCCATTTAATCACAGTGCAATATTTTACATACTCGTAAAGCATGTTTTATAGTATCGTTTTAAATAATATTGAGTTATGAAGCAACTTGAGTTTCACCTGTTGATACGTCGGATATTAATATGTACATATTTTCTCGTAAGGCAAGGTATGATTCAACAGATTGAACTAATCTAACTAAAACTAACTAGAAATACATGTAAAGTGAGGACCATTATAACTTGTATTTTATTTATGTAACATTGCTGTCGGTGAAACGGTTTCGTTATGTTTATCGTACGTTAGTTAGCGTTCAATTTTATAAGTATTTCTTCCAAAGGGAAAAGTCAGTGCATTCAGTGTAATCAGACGGGCTTGTCTGTGTTGGGTCAACCGATGACTATCACATGTTCAATCATCGCCCCAGCTGAGGATCTGATCAGTGTCCGAATATACAAAGATCAAACAGATTTGCTGTTTGTACCAATCGATTACGCTGTCCCAAAACCAAGCCTAACGTTTTTTGAACCTGACGCTGGTAAACGTTTTAACGTTTTCGTAAAAGATACGTCGGAGACCAGCCGCTCCGTTTCCGTCGTGTTTGGTAACCTTGAATGCCAGGACAACGGGACGTATGAGTGGGTATTGCGTGTATCGTCAAGGAAAGTGCTGGACGTGACGCAGCATCAACACGTTATTGTTAAATGTAGAATTGTAATCATTAGAATATATCCCGTCCAATTAGAAGAATAGTATATAAGGCGAAATATATAAGATACTTTATTCCAAAATATTATCCTTAAATAAGAAAAAAACGCATATTCACTCACTCTTTGTTTTTGATCATCGTAAAAAGCGAGTACATAATCTGATAAACAACTTACGTGAATGTGAATATTTACTAAATCTTTATAACACGCGGTAATGAACAGTGACGTTTAGTTTGCAATTTGTTGTCAGATGTTCGTTGGAGAATACTACATAGGGTTCAATAGATTAATTAAGTTTTTGTTTGTCCATTTCAGTATATCCACAATTCAACTCGTTCGACAGATTTCCAAGAACAATAATGCCGGACTCCAATATCTATCAAGGTGATGTCGTGACATTTATATGCCTGGGAGACGTTGGCAACAACCCAGTCGGGACACTTGGTTGGTATTATTATGTTCAAGGTGACGGCACCTCTGTCCAAAACTTTACAGGCCTAGCGACCCCTGACAGTGTTCATTCCAACAAGACATGCTCGATGACGGCAGTGTCCATGCTAACATTTAAGATAACGGCACAAATTCGAGAATTCGTCGTGAGATGCACCGTAAACCAGGGCGTTCCGTTTACCCTGACTGGATTGGGATATAAAGAAACACCGGTTTTGAAAGGTTTGGGCTTATTCCAAGAGCTGAGTTTATACATGTACATAGTTTCATGTTAAATTATTTGTTGCATTCAAGATTGTTACTATTTCAAAGCCAGTGTCAGAACTAATTTCAATAACTCGGTTTCCTCAAACAACATTAACGTAAACAATTTATACATATTCGAGTACTATACAGTTAAAAACACAAAAATGAATCCCTAATAACGAATAAAACTGTGTTATACACAATAATTAAATTATACAAATATATTTACTCAATTCATTTTCTTTGTAAAAAAAATATACTCAGACTACACTTATATCAAAACACAACATACGCATATATATTCCAGTGAAAGAAAGGCGCGCAATGGACAATCTTGAGCCCAGCTTTTCAACGGGGCTTACAATTGTTATAACGCTTCTTGTTATCGGTGTACTTGTTATTGGAACCATACAATATCTCAGGAGACGTTACAACTTCTAGTTTTCACGGGAAGGTAATGGCTGTTTTGTTACTGCAAGCCATAACCCATAAGAAATGACCTAACGTTTTGGACACAAGGGTTTTCCACCATTTTTTGTTCACGCTCAGAGTTATTTTATTTACGAATTTTACATGTGTCAATATTTGGAAATCGTACTCACACACGGTGTACAACAGTCAAAGCATTGTCGTTATCAAAACCCAATAATTTAAAAAAAGGTATAATAAATGATTGATACGTATTAAAGATGCATTGCATAAAAACATAACTTTAGTCTCATGACTTCAGATATTGCAATGTGTTTGATACTTATTATAATATATATTGCATTTCATTTTAAGATGAATTGGCATTTGCTGAATAATGGTATGATTAGTTTAGTGTTATATTAGTCTTAAAATAAAACACACCATGATATTATGGCACAGGCATCACTATTGATGTTCATTTCAGATGCAGGGAACCATGTAGAGGTTGCGAATGTCTCCGTAACTTCCGTAGCAGACGGTGGCTATTTGACAAATATTTAATCTAGTAACACACACTAAAAGCTGTATTAATCTTGACAAACTTTTCGACAATCTTGCTAAGTATTACCAGTTAAATTCAAGCAAACGTAATAACTGCTTGTCGATAACCAATTTAGACGCATAATTGATTTTATATTTTCACTGCATTTTACAGACGAAGCAGAAGGTGCACCCTCTACATATTATAGGTAAACACTAACATATTTAATATTAATAAAACTAGTGTACCTCGTAGCACAAAATCACAAACTATTGCAATCTATTACATTCTGCTTATTGTTTGTGTTTCACTTTTCGCACAAACATACTTACAGACAATGATGGAAATAAAACGAAGGTTATTCTGTAATACTACAATTATAATTGGAGGTGGGGGAACACATGCCAATCACGCGCCAAAAACATTTCAGACGAATACCCTCAGTGTGTAATCGCAATAAAAAATCGAGACCGGAAGTTTATATGCCCTGTATTAAAACACGCGTGCGAACAACGATTTATTCCATACGCTTGTAAACAACAGGCCGGACGTTAGTTGACAACACACGATGACCTTAAAGTACGGTGTCTTGTATCACTAACAGAAATATATATTGGGAAATGTGATTTATAACCGAGTAATAATTAGTCACATGTTAATTTGTAACGAGTATTAATAAATTCGTTAACTGAGCCACCGCCTAAATCACTGTTGGCGAACTATGAACAATATTGATTGATTTTCTTTTGTTCAAAAATTGTACTATTATTACGAGCAAGTTTGTTAACGCCAGGCAGTATTCAAATACTTATTAAATAGGTCCATCATTTTTTCCGCTGTTAACAATGTATGGGTCGCTTATGTACGATTGCTAATTATGTATATTGTTCGTGCAAATGGTCAAGTATCATCGTGTATTTTTAGTGAGCCGACGGTGGTCCCTTTGCAGACATCGAGTGCGCATTCTGTAAGTCATCAATCGATGTCTGAATACACATGGCAAGAAAGTTCTTAAAGAAAAACCTTTTTATAAACTGTGCAAAACGTATACAATTGTTTAAGAGTGTCTGTATATCTACATACTGAAACAAAGACGTATCACTTTTAATAAGTATAAAACACATGGAACAAAATGAATGGTACTGTGTGAGTGTGTGTGCAAAAATGCCCATAAATGGTAGAGTGCAAATTAGTCTAACCACGAATTCCAATACATCAAGCTGATATAGTGTTGCTCTACGGTACAGAGTGTGCAGTTATTTACATATCATATCACAATACAGCGCTGGGAGCCTCGTTACGATGGTAACCTCTAGCCGAGGACGTCGGACACGATAAATGCATGGAATAAAATCTTCTACGTCAAGGGACAGTCTTGCTGTATTAGGTAAGACATGTATTTCCTCTTAAAATGGGTCATATGCCTGGACTTTGTCATACAAACAGTTTTTAAAAGTGTTTGCTTTTAGTAAGTTATTTGCCAGACAAAATTGTAGTTATTTTAATATTCCTCTTGTGTGCAAACATACTGCGTAAGAATTTATATGAGGTAGTTGTTCATAATACTATACATTATCGTTACACATTTAATGTAGTGCAAGCCATGTGGTTTACAAATCATGAGATGCAGGCAAAAAATAGAATAAGTCTGACCGCCAAAACAATAAGACTGCCCCTTTATTTAAACATAAAATAACAAAACTATTCACATATATTGGATAAGTAAGGTTACATTCATATTCACAAAAATATATATACAAAAGGGATACTGTCAAAAATAAAAATAAACGTAATAATGCTGTCACAATATAAATAATAATCACAATAAATACTACAAATATAATACAATTAATAATTTTTTATAGTTATCATAACAAAACAACTAGTGTTATACAAAAGAACGCATTGCACTTGTACTGGCCTGGCTGACTAATGTCTAATGAAAATGAATTCGACTAGGGACATTGATGAAACTAAGCAAAGTGAATCCCACAATAGTAATGAGGTTCATGTGACTTGTGAAGATATTTTTTATTTTCAAAATATTTTTTGTATAAATATTCTGTCAACTCTTTCAATACTCAAATAATTTAAAAAAAGAGAAACACACCTTTGGGAAATAAACAAATAAATGCTACCGTTGATAAAATGTACTACAACTTACTATTTTACCCATGTGTAAAATGTCTTTAAATTTTGCTAAATTCAGCTAGTAGGTCCCTGTACAAACATACATTCTCATACATTGTCAAATATCTATTCTACATCTAACATATAAATATATGTTAACTATAATATCTAAGTTTTTATTTTTATTTTTATGTTGGATCATATAGATATGTACCATTGTGCAAATCACACTAAACTATAAATGCAATTACGTACAGTCATAAACAGTTTCTTCTATACTGCTTGCAATAATAACATTATAAGGTGGATTTCTAACTTGGAGTATACTGGTTTTGCTTACAAAATACATTGCCCTCTTACTGACTAGTAACATACATTTTTCGATTATTTCCTGTTGGACGTCATAAATTGTAACTTTTGTACACATACAAATGAAAGAATACTTGCGATACAATAATAACCTGTATTATGATTGTAATGTGGCTTATTTCATACTGATATAACCATACAGGTGTATACATATACATATATTGATATTGATATATTGATATTGATACATTGACATAGTTCATCACACACTTAAAATGCGATCATATATGCATAGTTATACTTGCATTCACATGGTTATACAAGACTACATTCAATTACATATAACTATATATAATATATATATATATATATATATATATATATATATATATATATATATATATATATATATATATATATATATATATATATATATATATATATATATAATGTAATGTATATTTCATGTATAACATGTAAATATCATCCGAATTCATTCCTCATCCGAATAACGGTGCACATTATTTTTGTTGTTCACATATTGTCTATGCAGTGCACTGCATTTAGCAAGATAATGTTCTCCAAGATTTAATATATTTATATATTTGTATTTACCTTGTGTTTAGTCCATTATATGTTGTTTGTTGTGAGAATAATCCAACATGTTCGAAATTCCTGCACTGTCAAAATCGTTGCAGCAATGTATATTGATGACGTCATACGTAGGAATATGGTGGAGTGTTATTGCATGCATTTGACTTTAAAATAGGCTGTACAATTATAATATTCACTCCTCTATTTGTATAAAAAGATGATATTTATTATAACTTGCAAACTCTTCATTTATATTAACTGTTAAAACATAATAGTTTGCAGGGAACTATTTGAGACGCTGAATGCGTAAGAATTTCTTAAGATTTCATGCTGCAGCATTTAATATTGTATTGTTATACATGCATATTTAAAGGTGTCTATTGTTTCAAGTCATCAAACTTATTGCCTTCTTTGATTAAGATGTGATATTTATGATGATTGTCGATTTATTATTATTAGAAGTATGTTCTTGTTTACATGTAACCGCATTACTTCCATACATGGTGCAGGATGCTGCAGGATTGTGATTGGCTGCAGCTGAATCTTTGGCTGCAGCCAAATCTGCAGCATCCGAAGGGTATAAAAGGAGGTTCTCCGCACAGTTTTGGCAACAGTTGCTAACAACAAACATCACTGTTCGATCAATTGAAAACCCTTCCAAAAAGTAAGAAACAAACAGTAATACTTCATAAAACATTTTCATTTCACGAATGAGAAGTAATAATCAGAATTTGTTTGTACATTAACTACTAACTACCGGTGTTTAAGTAAAACGAACGTTTATAGTATTTCATAAAATATCAGTACTATTTATGATATTGACAACCTTAAAGCAGAGCAACTGTTCACCAAACGTCCATCCTTTTTAAGTCAACTCTAACAGTTTAGAGATATTATTGTATTATATAGCTCTAATATTTAATGCTTGTCTGAATAAAGATGCATTATGTAAAACGTTAAACGGTCTCCGTCTTCCTGCTTAGAGTTTGTTGCTGGACTCAAACTCAAATTACAATTGAGCGCATAGAGATGAGCAATTGTATCTTACATGTAAGGTAGCTTACAATATATATATATATGGACATTTTAAACTTTGCCATATCAAATTATTCAAATATATAAAGATATATACATTATATTACATACAGAAATACTATGACATGTATAATATATATACACACATTGTGTAAAAATGACTTCAAATTTCCGATTTAAAGTGCAATAGAAATCACATGTAAAAAACGTTCTAAAAATAAAAATACTTGCCACCATCCATATACATACTAAATATCTAAGTTATATAAAGTATACATCCAACGCTAACCAATAGGCAATACGAGATTAAATTATTTAATGGATAATATTTTAATGTATATGACTACGAAACGAATATAAAAATGTGTAATTCACAAGCAATATTTTATCAATATAATTCTGAGATAGACGATGTAATAGAATATGACTAATATCTAATACACATGCAAGGAAAATTTGGCTATCTCATATACGTTTCGCAACTGATTATCAATTACTTATAAATGAAATAATATAACAAATAATGTCGCGCAATTCTAAATGTTTTTTTTTCGGTCGTATAGAAAGTATTGCGAATGCTTTCCCAACCTCCGCTCATTAATTATTGCTTTGTATGTCGATCTGTGGCTTCAACGCCTCAATGACCTTCGAGAGCCGTAATTATATCCCTTTTGAAGTGGTCTAGTTGGGCTTTCGCTTTGACATGAATTGTGTTCTTGTGAACATCCGGAGTACCGAAAAATCCCGTAAACGTTTTATTTCAACGCAATCAATTTCTTGAAATTTAGCAATACATCCATGTTAACTAGTCAGCATTGGCTAAAACAATTAGTTGTCAACGAGTACATTATATTTTACTTAATTGTGTTTCTGATCTCAAAAGACAGAAATCTATGACAATTGTAAGTCATATTAAAGGGGCCTTTTCACAGATTTTGGCATGTATTGAAGTTTGTCATTAAATGCTTTATATTGATAAATGTAGACATCAAATTTTAAAAGCTTCAGTAAAAAATAAAATTTAAAAAGGGAAAAAAGTAGACCGCAGCCGTGCTGGAACCAGTGACCCCCGGAATCCTGAAGCAATAACGCATTAGCCAACTGAGCTATCTTGCCAATCATACATAAGACGTGTATTTTATACGTTATATAAGCAATCTTCGTAACTTCACAAATTTAAACGACAACAACAGAACTCTCCAAATTATTCAATTGTTTCGCGTTGCAACGCTTTATAATTTTTAGGTTTTTAAATCGTCAAAAGATGCATATAATGGCTATATCAGACCATGCCAAATGTTCAGTAATACTGTTTCCTCACAAATATCATAACTAAACCGAAAATTTGCGAATCTGAAATAACTTTTTTTTTATTTTGTCAATTTACCAAACCGTGAAAAGATCCCTTTGAGTGTACTTTTCTACTTTCAACAAACTGTGTTTTTCCTATATTATGTTGCATTGTTTCTTTGCTATAAGGACCTTTTATACAATAACAGTATACATCAGAAAATGGACTTAACTATCGTATTTGCATTATGATCGCCGCAATGTAAACTCTATAAGGTACATTAGGATGTTGAGTCGTATTATGCAAGCGATATGTTTGAAAACAACAACAACAGCCACAACAAAACAACTAACCCGTTAACACTCTAGACAATAGGTTAAATCATATATAAAACTATGATTTACTGTCTTCATCTACATCTCGTAAATCTATATGGAATAAATATTTAAAAAAGATATATAAGCAATGTAATGTGTTGACCTTCCGTTAAATTTCTAAAATCTCTTCCTTGAGGAAGCATCTTCAAACGATTCAAGGTATCATGTGATGGGCTCCGCTTTTTCTTTCATGGTAAACAACCATTGGTATTTTGATAGCACATAACATTTATTGCTGGCCATCACGACAATGTCTTACCTATCGCACATGTCAATGCCCATCTCACAATGTTAGATTGGGTCATAGAGGGTCCTGATAAACTGCCGTGTCGGCATGGGTTGTTAAGTTTGAGTCGCTAAAACATAAGGTGTGATTGGATGGTAAACCGCAGCATAAACTGTAAGCTTCAAACAGTCAACTATTTATTATCGATACCTTATTTTAAAAGTGCAAACATATTTTTCCAGACACAAATGCGCGTATATATTCTTTTTTTTTAATGTAATAAATCGTGTATAAACGGGTTCGTGTTTTCCTTTGATGAGCAGTTTATAAAATATGCGATTAGCACAAAAATTCAAGCTGAAATCAAAAAGAAACTGAAAGTAAAATGTAAGCGAATATAGAATGCATAGTAACTAACAATAACAGGCGATATAGGAGTTTCTAACATGGCGTGCTTGAATATATATATATATATATATATAACATACTAAAGGCTAAGACGAACGTCGAACGTTATAATTACAAAATAAACTTACCAATCACAGTTCAATGTCAACTTTCCGCATCCCATCCCGCGAAGGGGTGGGGATCCATCCGAATCCCTCAACAATCCTCGCTGTGCCGTAACGTTTAACTAATGACAATGATCAGCATCCAAAAAAAGGGGCGTGGAGGAACTCTTTACTGCTCGGTAATTTCCGGTCAAACGACTATGAACACGGAAATTTCCGATTATCAATTTCGATGCTTTACGGATTTGATGCAGGCTGTATAATTCATTTGCGAACGCACACGAATACTCGCGACAACTAAAAGCGGTACGACGTGTTCACGAAAGGCTGAAATAATTGAATTATCGTATAGATAGCAAGGACTTTTTGCTGATAAATCACTTGTGTTATGACTAGTTTTAAAGGACCGCCTTGTTAAACCCACTTTTGAAGCGCTTGTACATTGTATTGTGCTGATTGGATTGCATAAATCTTATTTCATTGTTTCATCAGACAACGTGGAAAAAAAACACACAATAACGTATAAACGTAACCATATCCACCATTATCAATTATAACTAATAAAATATATAATACCACTAAAAATATCACATTAACAACGCCAACGATGTTGATTTATCTCCCGTTGAAATATGCATTATGTATTTAAGTATCCAAGATATGAACTTTTTTTACAGCAATGACGATGACGAGTATATAGAAGCCTTGTTCTGAGAAAACTGGGCTTAATGCAAATGCGTAACGTTTCATCCAAGATTAGCCTGTGCAGTTCGCACAGGCTAATCAGGGACGACACTTTCCACCTAAACTTGATTTTTGGTAAGGGGGGACTTCCTTAAAACTGAAAATACCACAACAGCGGAAAGTGTCGTCCCTGATTAGCCTGTGCGAAATACACAGGCTAATATGGGACGACACTTTACGAACATGCATTAAGCCCAAATTTCTCAGAACAAGACACAATTAGAATTTCCTCTCAATTGAATCAATACATTGGCGTGTAAGGTTTTGTATTAGTCTCGGTATTATTTAAGTCTTGTTATTATGTAAAATTTGTGTTAACACGATAAGAGAATTTACAATGGACTTTGTCAAGTCCACCATAGGTTTATCGTAAATTTAATCCACAGTATTAAGATACGGCTATACCGTATTCTCCTACATCAGTTTAATAAAGATGCATTAATTTAACATTAATACAAATGAAATAAATGTATACCTAATACAAGCTTAACTATAATAAATAATATTATTAACGTTTTACAAATAGTTTATGTACAGTTTTGTATGAGAACGTTATTCTTACAGTTATCTGTTTTGGTGCTTTTTTAGCACGTGAAAGTGTGGCTACTTAAGCTTGGATATAGAAGTTTAGTACGTGGACGTCATTATTCGAGGTTTTATTGCCAGAAAACTATCATGTCCTCTCAGCACCTCCCCTCCCCCCTCCCTCCCCCGATCGCGAGCGCGAGTAATCAGACAAGTATTTTATTTTGGATTTTTTTGGTTTATCAATTAAAAAGAGATTTTCCTGTAAACAAGTCATATCTTTAATGGTTATTTTCAAGTATCACATAAATTAACTGCAGGGATCTTATTTATTTCGTGGTATGTAATATGATACATG
Source organism: Dreissena polymorpha (assembly GCF_020536995.1). Taxonomy (NCBI): domain Eukaryota; kingdom Metazoa; phylum Mollusca; class Bivalvia; order Myida; family Dreissenidae; genus Dreissena; species Dreissena polymorpha. The sequence goes on along the minus strand of NC_068355.1, from coordinate 48,019,127 downwards.
AGTATTGATTCAGCTTTTTTGTTAGTTTTTTTGTAATTAAAAACAAAAACAACATAAATAATCTTAGTTTTAATATTAGTTGTTGTCATTTATAATAAGACAATGGCCGCTATCACCATGGCTATTATGCCCTTTGTGTGACCTATATGGAAAGTGCATTAAAATTCAAGTTTGGTCCCAACTATCGTGTGTCTAATGAGTTAATTAGGGTGGAGTGATTGGTCACACTTAGAATCTCCACATACCGGAAATATCTCGTCGATTTCTATAACCTCACGTTGGGCTCAACGAATCTGGCAACAGTCGTGGTGCTAACCCCATGCGTTCCTTTTTTTCCTTAGGTAAACCGTACCTAGTAAGATCACGAGTTCGAATACGTCAACAAGTGAAAATATTTGCGAGCTCCACAGAAATGTGTAGAAGCAATCTAGATGAAAAATTTAAATTCTTGGGGTCGATATTTCCTGTAAACAAAGTCGCCATCAACAAAAATCACAAAATTGTGTTTCAAAGCAGGTACTTAATGCAGCCGTTCTAAATAAAATTTGGAATAGCTATTTAAAAGTCTTTTGAAATTGCCATAATGCAAAACACTCGGTTATATTTAATTGTTGATCCCGTTATTTTTGCAAAATGCATAGTTGAATATGTGAAATAAACACCATCAATTAGTCATCAGTGCGAATTAGAATTTGATCAGTGAAGGTATGCACCATACTTTAACAGCAAATGAGCATGTATTTGTATTTGTTAGGATGTTTTATGCTATGCCATTCCTCTGCCGTCCCTAAAAATTCGAGTCGCGAATAACACATTTCTCGCTCTGAAGCATCATGCGTGCAAATGTGTTATTTTCCTATTAATCACTTTCATTTTCCATTTTGTTTAAATCAGCATAATTATCTTCACACTATGGCAAGCGGTTCGACGCATAATCCCAAGAAACTAGGTTTCTCATGAGAACCTAGGTTTCTCATGAGAACCTAGGTTCTCAGAATGAGAACCTTGGTTCTCATAAGGTTCTCATAAGGTTCTCATAAGGTTCTCATAAGAATCTCTCATGAGAACCTCAGTTCTATGTGTCTATGAGAACCTAGGTTCTCATGAAATACCTAGTTTCTAATAGAACCTAGGTTCTCAAGCGTAAACTAAAGTTTTCAAATGAGAACCTAGGTTCTTATGAGAAACCTGGTTTCTTGGGATTTCATAAACCTAGTTTCTCATGAGAACCTAGGTTTTCATGAAAACCTACGTTCTCATGAGAACATAGGTTCTCATGAGAACCTATGTTCTCACAAGAAACCTGGTTTCTTGGGATTTCATAAACCTAGTTTCTCATGAGAACCTAGGTTCTCATGAGAAACCTAGTTTCTTGGGATAATGCGTCAAACTGCTCGCCATAATTAACCTCCAGTTGTCTCCCATTGCTTGGTACACGCTGGCGGCATATGTGTAAAATGATACGAAATAGGCGTGAAACCGTGAATGTTACTCCCCAAAAATGAAATTAGTAAAGTAATCAGTCGACTTTGGTCCTAACACGTTAATAAAAAAAGTAAACTGTTTATCAAATACATCTTTAATTGTAAATATTATTTTGAGACTAAAATTGAAACAAATTCAGATCAATCGTTACATAATACATTGTTACAGCATTAAATGAGTTTCAGATATTCAGTTCCCTTGTTCGGGCCTTAAACGACTGTACGGTACATTTTACTATTTTAAGTATGTCTGTGATAAAGTAAAAAATCATTATGGTATGAATAAAAGTTTTATCTCTATTGATAATGTGTAATAATGTATATATATATATATATATATATATATATATATATATATATATATATATATATATATATATATATATATATATATATATATATATATATATATATATATAATATAATATCGTAAGATATCGGCAACATTGCAAGAAAAACTTATGCACTAAAGACTTTGCAAACATATTTCAATAACTTGAGATATCTGCAAAAATAAAGTTCTTAACGGCGTGTTTTCATTCTTTCCAGCCCGTGTGTAATCGTATAAGAACCCCATTGATCCTGCGCCCTGAATAATATGTGTCCCGTATTCAAAACGAGCAAGTTTACGCCGTCCGACGCGTAATTCTGAAAACCTAGGTTCTCATAAAGAACACCCAGGTTCTCATGAGAACCTAGGTTCTCAAAATGAAAACCTAGGTTCTCGGAGAACCTAGGCTCTCAGAGAACCTATGGTTCCCAAATGAAAACCACGGATATGGCAAGCAGTTCGACGCATAATCCAAAGAAACTAGGTTTTTCATGAGAACCTAGGTTCTCATTCTGAGAACCTAGGTTTTAAAATGAGAACCTAGGTTCTCATGAGAACCTAGGTTTTGAAATGAGAACCTAGGTTCTCATGAAAACCTAGGTTCTCATTTGAAAACTTGGGTTCTTGAAACCATGTGCAATCTTCAAGCGAGAACCTAGGTTCTTATTCTGAGAACCTAGGTTCTCATGAGGAACCTAGTTTCTTGGGATTATGCGTCGAACCGCTTGCCATATCACACCAAGTTCCACACAGTTGTACTAATGTTGTAATTTCCGTAACTGTGATGAATTGTGAACGATGAGTGGAGCCATATGCAAGTTAACCATGTACTCACTCGTGATTCGAATGTGTTATTATTTGTTCTCATGCTACGTTATTCACACGTTAACTGCTTAGATATACAATGTACCTGGATATTTTTAGTTTGAGTTTAGTGAATGAATTGCGTAATCAAAGAATATCGCTTTAAATTGGATATTATTGTTATATTGTTCATCTTACAGACTGAAATATTGCAAAGCCATTTAATGATACTATGTATTTGGCGTCAGGATTCCCATTGTCAATATGACGTTATCGTGTAGATATAACTTTTCTGGTCAACGGCGTATAGATTACCTCCCTCATTTGCTTTTATGTTGGGGATAAATGTTGGTAGGTGATATCCAAAAGGGACACAGCCCATGACATACACAATGGAAAACAGGTATAACGTCCAGCCTCCCTTCAATAACGAATGACCGTCTTCGAGTTACAAGCCTCTGTACTTTGGTGTGAAGTGCTCGGTGTAACGTCCAGTTTTCAGTTGGTCGCGTTATCGGCCGACTAAATTTACAAAACATGTTTGGCAAATCAGTGTGTGCTTAGCTACGCTAAGGACGGTAAGTCACTATGCTAGGAACGATTACCGCTGCTTGTGTATTCTTCACTGCAGCAGACAGCCTATAATTATGTAAACAATAGGTTTAAAAGCTTGTGGGACATATTGGCCAGTATAGATTTTTTAACAGCTTGTGGGACGACATTGGTAAGTTTATCATTGAAATTTGTTTATATTGGCTGCTTTCAGGGAAAACGGGGTTTAATGCTGCATTAAAAGTCTGTCATGTGGGCAAAATGGTTTCCTAATGATTTAAAGAAAATAGATAAAGTATTAGATACACATATCACAACATGTGTAGTTACACATGATTAATTTTTGCTATTCTTTAGCAAGGCAACCAACATTCTAAAGATGGTTGCCAGTGCAGTTGTTATTTTGTCTAAGTTATCTATACAACATAAATATGAGGAAAAACAGTCACACGCATCTCGACCTGTGCTTTAAGACACACTCTTTATTATTTGAATAGGTTGTGTTCATTTCAAACTTGCGATATAAGCTGTATCATAAGTTTACAAACTGAGTTGCTTCTAAGATTATGCAATAGCGAACAACGGCAGTGCCTTCTGCGCTTTGATTAAATATTGAAGTATATTCCAGAATAACAACGATCAAGTTGAAAACCAATTTTAAAACTGAAACAAAACCGTAATGCCATTACTATAATTGTTTCATATTTACATTTATTGTTTCAGTTCTAAATTGTGTACACACGTTATGTATCTTCGTTCAAAAATGCGATGGTTATATGTATATGCATAATTCACACACATATCGCATTGCTTTTCCTAACGTACGAAATGCTGACACATTGGTATAGCTGAATGCTAGTTTCATTAAAAATACTGGTATGCCGGGCCAACAAGTGTCGATGTTAAAACTTTGGTAAATATAAGTAAATTAAGGAAAACAACAGGACAAGTCAAATACAGTTTTATCTCAATAAGAGAGAGTGACCAATAACAAAAGAGTGTACTTTCTTCATTTCTTATTTCTTCAACAATCAATCGAAAGATCTTTTTCATGTACACCATATTAATATATTTTTCATTAAAAGCTTTAACCACTCGTCTTGAGAACACAGCACAACACGAAAATATAGAAACGAGCAAAACACGCAACAAGGTTTCCCTACTGAAATGCAGCTGTGAAATATAAAATAAATAACCATACACTTTATAACAATGTTCTTAATATAGCAAACCTCTTATAATAGTTCTTAATATATTGTATAACGCTCAATTGAGGCAATTTTTAAACCCAACGTATATACTTTTTGATATTTTTTAAACATTATGTTATTCAAAGCTCAACCTTACTGTTGTTAAGTAATCATTTGTGAACAAAAGGACACAATACATAAAATAAAAGTGATGTTGATAGTCAATACGCCCTCAACATTTCGAGTTGTTCTGTACTTATTCTTTGTGTATGTCCATTAATACATAAATAGTAAGTCACATAAATCAGGGGGCGAGATGGATGGAAAGAAAAGGTATATACATTCCTTAGCTCTTTTGTCTGTTATTACCATTAATTACTTAAGTTAGCTAAAAAAAATCGGTCCTCTTTGTTGTGTTTTTATAGTTATTTTGAAGTTATGACAACATTAGTCACTCGATGCCATAGGACCAAACGGTCTTGAATAAGACCGTTCATACCTCCGGAGATCACTTCGTGTACTGAACGAAAATGATGGAAACTCGTTAGTTCTTGTTGCCATCTCGTTATCCCGGTTACCAACATAACTCGACTGCCTGCTTTCGTTATCGTTTACGTTATGTGGAGAGAACGTGTATTCATTCGGTCTGCTCTCCAATCTGCGCATGTTCCCTGTCCCAATGTCATCAACGACACTGGTTAACGGCAATTCATCGCAAGTGTCTATTCCACGAAGTTTGCGACTCAGTAAGTCGTTCATTCTCGTCATCTCCTTCTGAGACGCTACCAGAGTTCTGTTTTATTTAAGAAAGTATACACCATGTATTCATGTTTGTGTTATATACAAGTATTTTCTTTCCATGTCTTGCCTTTCAAACAATTTAAATAAACAAAATAGCAGCAAAACTAATATAATTAAATTAAAAATGCAAGAACATCAAAAATGAAATACAGATCAGTCATTCAACACGCGTCTTTTTTGACACGTTTCATCTTAGTATTTGATGCAACAGCTTACCTATTAATTAGTAGCAGAGCAGTTACTACGCCAATCATTCCACATATCACAGCTGTCATTATCACTATCACATACACTTTTATATCTGAAACATATGAATAGCAACGCTTGAAAGGTTAATGCATTTTTGTCTCACTAAGTACCAATGATTTGAAAATATAATTCATGATTTCAAATTTAACCACAGTAAAGTAAATTTCAACAATTTGAAAACGTAAATAGATTTAATACATATATACCAGAAAATGTTCCCAATAGAGATTCTGGTTTTGGAGTTTGATCCTTCAATCTTGCCACACGGTCAATGGAGCTCGACCCTAGGACATTTGTTGGATTTATTACAGATGAAGCAACGCTTTCAGATGATGTAGTAAACGACAGACTATCTGCATGACCATAGTGAACGTATTCGGGTAAAGGTGGCTTGGTATACTGTTCGACAATTAAGTGATGGTTTCTCGAAATCACTTGCTGGTTGATGTTTGTAAGACTGAATTTTGATATGAGGAACTGTTTTTCTGATACAGTTGAGAATGATGTCGAAATTGTTTGTGAATGTGTGGCAGACGTTTGCTGACGAAAGTTCGTCAAACTTAATGAGCTCGATTCTTGATCAGTTAAGAAAACATTATTTGACAGCACAGAATTCGGCTCTGTCACCGATAGTACGTGTTTTTCAAAGGATGCCAAATGTTCCAAAAACAGACGTCCAGAAATGTCTTCAGTCGACGGTTCCACGCTGACTTTAATTAAAGCCGTTGCATGCATAACATTTATAGGTAAATCGGATAATGACGAAGTTATATCAAAATGCACTATTTGCTCTGTATTTAAATATGTCGTTTCCGTTGTTTTAGAAAATTCTAACTGAGCGGATGTGGAGTATTGGCTGTTAAACAACGACGTTTCTTGAAGAGATTCACGAAGTTGAGTTGTTTCTATTGGTGTGAGTAGACTTGCTGTTGACGTATCCAACGTGGCATTGTAAATTATTGACTGTATGTTTGGATCTGCAAATAAAAAAATATCGGTTTTGGATGCAGGAAAGTCCTGCAAATGTTTGGCTTTGTTATTATAAAACTGGATGTACCAGAAGCACTTGTAGTATATAAACAGTGTTGGAGCTGTGTGTTGTGATAAAAAAATAAATAACTTGATTGAGACACTTTCAATGTATACTTACCTTGAGCCTTTTCAATAAATACATTTGTCCATATGTTCGAGTTTATATTAAGATTTTGGGAATTAAGTTCACTTCTGTTGACTGGTTTTTGGAGCAGATTGTTACACGTCTGGTTCTGCCAAGAATGCGGCTGGGAGATGAAGCGCTCTCTTGTCAATACTAAAAGACGCCTTAAATATTATTTTATGAGAATATTAAAGAAAGCAATATTTATGGTTATCCAATCATACACAAATTGTGTTTAATGACGATTCAAACGTGATTGTACGGGGAAATGCATGATTTTTACTAGCGACTGTCATATTGAAAACAACCTTACTACATGTGTATTTATTTAAAGTAACTCACTGGTTAAATTACTCAAGTCATTGTTTCAATTACCTGAAATACACATTGTTACATGCCTAGTATCACAATCTTCGACTTCATATTTAATTGTGTTTTCGTCTTTGTGTGCAGATATACATCTTATGTCATCAGAAGGGTCAATCTTGAGGTTATTCACGATATCAAAAAGTGCGTTTTTGTCTGAAAAGTATTTGGTAAGGAATTAATTTCATATTTGTTGAAATGTCACATCTTGGATTTGATAATCGGTAGACATATATACATACAGACAGGCAGTCAAACGGACAGACAGACTGACACATAGGCGAACAAAGATGTTTCTGTTATACTTACCAATTTCATATAGTGACCAAAGAAACGTATTTCTTATTAGGCAACCGCAATTCGTTTTTGCATTTCCTGTGCATGGTTTCGCAATAATTGTGCCGTAGCTTGTTTTACTATTCGTATTTGGATCACATGCACATTCCATAAACTGCAATGACAAGTAAATATATTTTAAAACTGCTACCTATTATCCTATTAGATTTTACTTTAATATGTCTATAATGATGATTCTATATTGACCTAGATAAACCACGTTTTTACAGAACCTGTTAAAATAAATGCAATACACATGTGTTGATTCAAGTGGAAATATCGGTCTTGTCACAAAAGTTGTACATTTTGTCGGATTGTGATATTTTAAAGTAGTTGAAAACAACGCCGAGAAAAATAACACTAATGAAAATTATTTCCATATACCTGTAAGGCAACGCTTGTCGTTGTGTTTCCGCATGCTTTAAAGCATGTTGCCGGACTGTTATTTGACAAGTTGAAAACCGTTCCTCTGTACGTTACATTTCGGCATCCTTCAATTAAAATATAATATTCAAGTTGGCAACTGTTGACTTTCGAACGGCCAACATAAAGCCGCAAACAGTTTTCTGATTTAAACTGTTACTAATTAGAACAAATTTCAATTGAAATCCTAACTGTCATAACGTAAATTTGTAGAAAATTCATATTTTACCATTTGCTTGAATCAACTGTGGTGACTGTGAAAATGCTGCAATGTAAAATAAATAAATACATATATTATTTCATTATAATATAATTTAAAATATCAAACTAGGTCATAAAAAGATATTAGTTTTGATTTTTTTTTTGCATTAATGTTTTTATTTTCAAGTGCATTAACTAACACATCTCATTGAAATCGAAATAAGGCTATAAATAGAAACATAAATAGAAATCCTTTGTATATAGAACAATGAACACTATTAAATTTAATAACCAAAATAAGGCAAACCAATAATTCGCTTTATATCTCGTTTTTACTCCCCGCAAATTTTCTAAGTGGAGCCCTAATTAGGTCATCCCGTAAAGAAATTTCGCATCGAGTAAAGTCGAGATATAGAGCGAATATTACTATGAAATAAAAGCCAGTAGCTTTCTGTCGATTATGGCTGGAAAGTGAGCCGAATAAAAAATAAAAATAAAAGTAATATAGGGTATAAAACGACGAAATATACCTGCCTCGACATGGACGTCGCCACCTTGTCTGTCACGTGATTACCCCCTCTGATTATATACAACAACTAACGAAAACAGTTAACAATTGTATTTTTGCTTTAACAAAACTGACAAAACAATGACATAACCGGTACGCCATAGTTTATTTAAGACGCGTATGAATACAGTTTATGTAAATTACCGTGTAAACATTTTAACCGGGAACACAGGATTCCGACACGCTTACATTAATGACATCGTTAATCCAATGTGCGCGGAATGTGAGTCATTAAATGGGTCGAAGTAGTCCGGCTAGTATGGTAATACGGAATTGGAAACAGCGAGTAGCGTAATACGGGATTTTTTATTTCAACGATTGATACAACCTGTATTTTGTTAAATGCATTAAACAGGTATATAATAACAGAAAAAACGTTCATTGTAGGCATTAAACAATATGGTCGATCCAGAATGTTACGTCTTAGACTTATTAGATACTATTATTTTTTGATATCCTGTTTTTTTATAGAGAAATACCAGTGAATTAAAACTTTTATTTCACGGTTTCAAACAATTCAACAGTAACAGTAAAAATTATCGAGCAAATTCAAGCTTGAGACAATGTGAAATACATCAGAATTACTTTATTTAATAATCCTGTGTTCTTGCTCATTCTGCACCCTGATAAAATAAAAAGAAATTTTTTGGATTTGGTGGAATATTGCCTTTAATTCACACGTGATCATAGAAGATAATATTTTCACGAGTTGCACAGCTAGGATCACGCGTGAATTAAAATCAATATTCCACAAAATCAAACAAATTCAGGGTGCATGATCAACGGGGGTTTCAGGGTTTTACACACGGGCTGGACAGAATGTAAACACACCGTTAAGAATTTAAATTTTGCAAATATCTCAAGCTGCATACGAGGCAGTTTTTTCTTGCAGTTTGTGCCGATATCTTGAGATTTAAGAAAACACCTTGATTACGTCTAAAATCGGTGACAAAATTTCACATTGCGTGACCAATAAACATGTACATAAATGCAGTACACATCGAATTTTTGTCCAAGGAAACATGCTTATTAAATAAAGTATTTCACACTGCCATACGCAGGATAATACACTCTTTTTATGCACTAGTCACAATTGTTTATTAAAAATGTTAAAAAAATATTGGAAAAAAAGCATACTTACCGGTGTGTTTACATCCATTACGGTGTAATTTTGAACCCCACAAAGTCACGTGATCCTGTACCCTGAATATCCTCTATATACTTATTCTAATAAATACACACTTGCTTTACCTGTTTTTGTGACCATCAAAATGCGAATGATCTGTACCAAGCGTAAATGATGAGATTCATCCATCAATGGTTCTGCAAAATATTATATTATATGTGTATGACGCCTTCTAAATAAATAAATAAATAAATGAATAAATAAATAAATAAATAAATAAATAAATAAATAAATAAATAAATAAATAAATAAATAAATATTGTGTTCTATTATTTTAGATCTATACAATAATACATTATAATACATTATAATAAATTTTACCTTAAGACTACTATTCCCATCAATATAATCCTCCTATCCGTTGTTTACTCCACAAACAAGCTTTAAATGCAAAGGCATTATATGTTTATGCTTTAATATTGACTACATCCCACAAAATTGATAATTAAATTAGAAAAAACAATGGTAGAATAAGGTTACATTTGAGCAAAATAAGCGCATCACCAGTAGCCCTCACAGTTTTTATTGTGTCATTTTTTAATGTTCAGTTACGTAAAATAGCTGACGAACGTGTTGTATTCCAAAGATATCGAGTAACATTCACTGTCAGGTCACATCTCAAAGATAACACCATGCTATCATGATAACTTTGGAGTGTCCCATAATGTATGGCCGATACCTGCAGTCATTATAAAGTTGGTTTCTAGTCCTGTTCGTAACAGTATTCGAATAATTGCCCGATCGCTGTTTGTGATAAAGACGCAGTGATTAACTACTTTCCAGAAAATAAAAACAAATAAATAAAGTTGGTCAAATCAGCGAAGGGCTTGCCAATCTACAAAATAGTTTTAAGTGATTTTTAGCGAAGTTAAATAACGTCGATTATAACTGCACAATATTTAAATAATTCAGTGGAGATTATTTTTATACATGTTATCGCAAAAGGTTTTAGAATAAAAATATGAACACTGTTAACAAGTGTAAGGCATTAGCAATACATTTATTTGGCGATATTGATGGCTTCTGCATTAGAAGATTATTTCAAAATCACAGTGAATAAAAAAAACATGTTTTATAATTGACGTGATACTATATAATCCGCCCATACTATTATCGGGAATGATTCATACAAAGTAATGATTCCAACAGAACATATCAACATGAGTGTTGTCATTTCATGTAGTCTCTCCTACCAATGATAGTCATGTGATTTAAGAGACAGTTCACCATACTGTATCGCTGCATGTATTATCTGCGTTTGATAGTCTTCGATTTATTTCAAGGCAGAGAAACCTTATTTTAAGTTTTTTGAGATGTATTACGATCTTGTATAAAATATGTTAAGCCGTCATGTGTATATACGCAAAGACTTTTGCAAAGATTATCGTATAATGTTAAAGTAAGAAGTCCATAATAATGTGATGCAATGATAAAGGATTACAATGAAATCCAGTTACAATGTGTTTTATTTATTTTATTTTTAGATGTAAAGGGATATCAAGCTGTTAAGCTCAAATTGGAAGCAAGATTAGAACAAACAAGACAAAATGAAGTATGAACGCTCAGGCAAAGATACACCCTAGAAAGCTAGTAGGCATAAACGGATATACGTGTACATATACATAAATTTAACAACAATATTGATTTTCTTTTGCAAACTCAATATGAACACCATCGTTCTTGTAATGAGTTTGCTGACATTATACAAGATTCATACCGTCATGCAACTGGTATTTTTCTGAAAGTCTATGCTTCGATACAATCTGATGAAGGACCATACGTTATGATACGATGTGATTCATGGCCTTAAAAAATGAGTCACAGATTAAATCTTTTTGATAGACTTATAATGCAAATTTTGAACTACGGCAGTGAAGTTTGGGGCTTTTCTAGTGGTATGTCTATTGAACGTGTTCATATCCAATTTTGTAAACAAATACTTGGTGTAAAAAGAAGTATGCAACATGTTTTTGTATATGGCGAACTTGGTCGTCTTAATTGTCAATCTGCTAGATATGTTAATAATATTAAATATTGGATTAAGTTAATTAGAACATCAGAAAATATGTTTATTAAAAAAGTCTACTTAATGTTGGTGAATGATTGTAATGTTCATCCTAATAACATCAACTGGTGTTCACTACTGGTATATTTGCGGAGAATTCTCTTGAGACATTTACTTAAAACACTTAAAAGGGAGATCGGTCTGTAATTTTCAACATCCTGAGGATCAGACTTTTTGTGAAGTGCACAAACAATTGCTTCTTTCCAGCTCCGTGGGACCCTACCATTACTAATAGAAAAATTGAAAAGATTTTGTAGTGGACCTGAAATCTCAGATGCAATTTGCTTTAGAACTTGACTATTTATTTGGTCTGGACCTGATGCCTTTCCCGTTTTCATCACTTTAATGGAATCCAAGACATCTTGACGGGAAATAATGAGATCTTCAAAGACGGGGCAATCTGGCTCTTGGGAATGTAGGTTGTGCATATGCATACTTGGTGTAGTTAAAGTAGATTGAGATTGGAAGAATGAATTAAAAATATTTGCTTTATCAAGGAGTGACTCATATATGGTACCATTATGAATTAAGGGAGGCAACTCGTTTTGTGTGGTGTTTTCATTTGTGATTTTTTTTATTATTTTCCAGAAGTCGGATGATGAGTGTTGATTTTCACGTATAAGTTTAACGATTTTCAAAGTGCATTTTTTTCTCTGATCTGACAAGATTATTAACAATATTACGTTGTTGGCGAAAGATGTGCCAGTGTCGGTCTAAATTGGTAGCCTTGGCTTTTTTGTATGCTCGTTTGCGGCGTCGGATTTCCTTACGAATATTAGTATGTAGCCATGGCGATCGGCTGTTCTTATTGTAACTATTTTGTTCGGGATTGTAGCTTCGCAGAGACTGATAAGTTGACGTGTGAAATTTGAAGTATATATGTCAATATTATTATCACAACAACTGTTCCAATCGAAATTCTGCACAAGTTGTCTTAGATTAGTGTAGTCCCCATATTTATATCGCCATATTTTACGTTTAAAATTAGATCCAGCTATTCTATTGAAGTTTATGACGCAGTAGACTGGGCAATGAAATCGAAGTTGCTGGTTAAGAAAGGGTTCTCCAACGCCGCTTTTTAGCACTTTCAGGGAAGATGTTACTATAAAAAGGTCAAGAATGGAATTCGAGGTTTCAGTAAAAAGTGTATAAAGGATTCTGCATGGAAAGCATAATATGAAATGCGCCACAGTAAAGTAGGTCTTTTTGCGTTTACGGTCAGCGTAGGCCAGACCTGACTGCGCAATGACGATTTGATTATATTGATAAGAATATCGGTTTCTTATTTACGATTTAAAGGGTTAGGTTTGAAAAAAAATGTGCATGCAAGCATCACAAAACGATCATAATGAAAGCGTTAAAGTAGAATCAAATAAATCATCTTTCAAATATTAAGTCATGTTACCTGAATGGTCTTGTCTCTGTCCTCTTCTGTTTCTGATATACATATAGACGATATCCCATACTTTTATTCGACAATTCACCGTAAACAAAACTTACTACTTCTCTGCTCAGGAAGTAATGTATGCAAAATCGGAAAAAAAGATAAGAGCATCAAAAGGATTATCGACAACTATGTATGATCTGCGAACAAGCGAATGTGAGAATAATTCTGTCTTAATGAGTTATCAATATATACAACAAATAGGAGGATCCCCAGTATAGAACCTTTGCAAACACCTGCAGTTATAATTTTTATGGGTATAATATGCAATCAATCATGACGTTATAATTGGTTATGTCTCCCAGATAGTCAGATAACCCTAAACAATAACTTGCCTGAAATTCCACTAAGCCGAAGTTTATGAATGAATCCACCTCGTCACTCCACCAATTTTCTTGCAGAAAGAATTATGTATAACAACTACTTCATTGACTGTCTCGTCCTGCTTTAAAACGAGAGTTTTACCCTGTATTTATGTAATATCCTTTCAAAAACGTGTTTTTGATGCTAAAAGTGAAATACGTATACAAATACCCCGGTAACCACATCTTGGGGACAGGAGGTATGCAAGTGGCGCAAACATGTGCACCATTGGACTAGTACTGAGCCAAGATAAAAGTTGAACAGATATAGAAAGGGTTTAGCTATTTCGTCTACGTTTTCTTTAAAAAAAAAATACTTGTTAGATCGGGAACTATGATACAATATATAAACTCTTAAGGGTAAATTATGAAACCCTTTAGTAAAATATAATCAGGCACTTAGCACAATAAGTAAACTGCCTATAATATATTCAGGCACTTAAACAAAATAATGATTTAACTTCATGTGCGTCGTTTGGTTACAGGATTTCCCTGGAGCGTGCTACACATAAGGCGTTAAGTTTATAGAAGGACAAACAAAGTCTTCACAGTAATGGATGCGCTCCGATGACCATTCCAGATTTAATCCATAGTTCATCAAACCTAAAGTTGAAAGGTCATTAAGTCATTATGTCGACTTTGAAGTTTAATGTGATTTCATTATGTAGCTCATCTGATTTAGATATAAAAAGGATCCAGGAGCATGAAGAATAGTATTATATAGAAACTAACTTAAAGTGTTTTTTTTTAAAATGGCAGGTTGAAGTTAAAGAAGGCCTATATAGGGTCGATTAAAAGCTTCATGAAATGTCATCGGTTGACAGAAGAAGACGTGAAGACTCGCGCGTGCACGCGAGAAGATTTGCACTCTGAACTTTGATTAGTTGTATAAGTCTTTAGTCATCTCACTTTTTTCTGTGATAGCTGATTTACCATTACTTAGTGCGTGTTCTCATGTCAATAATTAACAAATGCCTTATTTGAATAAAAGGAATAACAGAATGGCCTTTACAACGATGGCATGACCAATGTCCATACAAGTTATGTCCACCAGGGATCGAGTCCGCTATCCTCGGATACGTATACCAGGGATCTACCAACCGAGCTAGCCGGTCCGTCTCAAGTGAAGACTTTCCCACAAAAAATAAGTTCGTTATACATAGGAACTTTCGCATACATTTTATCATTTGCGGTGAAACAAGATCCTTTTGTTTATACAAAGTCTATTATCAAAAGGCTAATCTATGGCCTTATTTGAATAAGAGGTATAACAGAATGGCCTTTAAAACGATGGCGTGACCAATGTCCATACAAGTTATGTCCACCAGGGATCGCGTCCGCTATCCTCGGATACGTATACCAGGGATCTACCAACCGAGCTAGCCGGTCCGTCTCAAGTGAAGACTTTCCCACAAAAAATAAGTTCGTTATACATAGGAGCTTTCGCATACATTTTATCATTTGCGGTGAAACAAGATCCTTTTGTTTATACAAAGTTTATTATCAAAAGGCTAATCTATGGCTAAATATTGTTAACAGAAACAAATATAACGGTCTTTTAATGTTTATCAAAAATGACTTTGCCCCACCTTCCCCTATGTACCGATTTTTCCAAATAAAAAATTGAAAACACGTACAATTTGTAAAATTAAATTTAAAAAAATATAAACATCGAAAGTCTTCCTGGTTCGTTCGTGCGCTTTTGATTGGTCACAAGAGCTATGAGAATATTGAACAGATCAAAGTGCTTGTTATCTGGATACCATGATAAATATTACGCCGTCCCTTGCAAGCCAGACAGGGCTATCAACCGTCTTTACATATATCTAGTTACGGCAGCCTACTATGCAAGAGCAATCTACATCAAGATAAGCCGTGTATTTCACAACATTATTGACAAAGATATCCATACGATTCATTTCGTGTGACTAGGATTGCAATATCGGTTCAGTTTTATTAAGTTGACCATGAACTGTATTTAACCTTGTTTGCACGTGGAAACATTCCACGTCTGTTCAGCATTAAATACTAACTAATAAACAAAAAAATCATATAACATTGTTTCTGTTTCATAGAGGACACAGTTAGGTGCTTTTGGTTCAAAAACATTTTTTAAAGAAACTCTAAAACAATAGATTTCATGCATAATACTTAATATTTATGCAATTATTGTCATTTGAATCCAAACAATATTGGTTTTCATATTTAATCAATTAAATTTCGAACATCTGTAGGAGTCAAATACTGTCAGCAAAGAGTTTGTTTGCAAATTATAAAATAGGCACATTAGTTTTAAGATTTTTTTAAACAAAAAGCTATGAATGTGGCCCTACTGCAACGTCGAATTAAAATTTGAACAAGTATTGCGAATTGTCAAACATTAAAATGGCAACAAGCTATCTCTTTTGATATATTTATTATTACATGGTTAAGACTGACGATGTACTACGTACAAGTCGTAATAAAATTTCTGTTCTGTTCTTCTCAACGCTTTTGTTTGTAACATTCAAAGTAATAAGTCCAAACAACCTTTGAACAGCCTTTTGAGGCAAACCATGTAAGCAAATATGTTTCTTTCTTGAACAAAAGTTATGTCATACATTAACATACATGTATATGCAGCATATGTATTAACGCAATGCAAAGTCCTTAAAGAACTTTAAAAACTGCCAATGTGCCACTATAACAACATCAAAAATAGATATAACATTGCTCTTTTTGATTTTAAGAAAATCCAGATGATGACATTCATGTAAAATCATTCGCGAATAACAGATAAGCTCTGTATGTCCTTCCTTAAATGATAAACGCAAATGTATAGTAAACGAGCACTTTAAAAGATCGGATGAATATGTCAAGTGGCCTGTTTTCCATCGAGAGAACTACTTTCTTTGCACCCTGGTCAAGTAGCATGACCTTGATGTCTCATATAAAAAATGGTCCTGACATTTTACCTTTTCGTGTTCCATAGAAAATTACACAACGAACGACTCAATAATTTATGATAACAGTTGAACCTTACTTTTCGAACACCATTATTTTGATATACTAGTAATCGGAATTTCGAAATAACTTAAATTTCTATCGTTAATTTGAATTTTGTACTTCGAAATTATTTGTATTTTAGACTATTTGTCTTTAGTCGCAACAAACTGTAATATATATATATATACGAGGACATACCAAATACCATAATACCATATTTCCAGGGCATCAGCTTTTACATGTTATTATCTGTGGGCGGCCATCAGTTATCCGGCGTAAATATTTCCAATCAAATAGCTTTTCTGTTAGCATTTAGTGGAATGATTTTGAGAAATCCACTTTTGATTGGTAATATTCACACCGGATAACTGATGGCCGACCGCAGATAATAACATGTAAAAGTTGATGCCCTTGACAGTTAAGTTAAAAGCTTTTGAAACACATCTATAACTAAATTAAATGCTCTCTAAATGTATTAAATCTATACATCGCTGTATACAAGTACAACATAAGCAATATTATACACGTATTTATGTATTAAATCTATACATCGCTGTATACAAGTACAATATAAGCAATATTATACACGCGTTTATGTATTAAATCTTTACATTGCCGTATACAAGAACAACATAAGCAATTTTATACACGCGTTTATGTATTAAATCTATACATCGCTGTATACAAGAACAACATAAGCAATAATATGATTATAGGTGCTACCTAATTTACGGGCAAAAGCTTTTTAAGTTTTTTTTGATAACCATGTATTTTAAATAAATATATGGACATGATTGTGTTCAAAATATTATAATTGTTGCAATAATTAAGTAATGCATCCAAATAAAAAAAACAATCTTAAAACGAGTTACATGTTCCTAGCTTAAAGATCTAGCATCTTATACTCTTTTTGTTTTCTAGCCGCAGGAATTTAAAGCTGGTTCCGTGGCTGTGGTATAGAGGATGGGGTGTCTCCTAACTGGCTTAGTCACTGGGAGGTCTCTGTATTGATCCCTTAAGTGGAAGCATTCTTTAGATAACCCTAAAGACATACTATGGCGTATCATTTGGGTTGAAAGTCAAGAAGACCTACAAGGTAAAAAGAGAAATGTACGTCGAAGTACAATAATTGTACGTCGACATACAAATATAAAATACACTTCGAAGTATATATTTGTACGTCGAAGTACAATTTGTACTTCGATATACATGTTTGTACTTCGATGTACAATTTTTCTGAACAGCCAATCAAAACACTTGTCTCTTGAGCCGCTTTTCCTTCAGAATTATTCATAATAAATGTTTAAAATCTCTTTTTTAAATGAGGACAAAATGAATAAAAATATCAGAATGGCAAAAAAAACACATAGAAGTTTCAAATATTTTATGCATTGAAATAGATGATATACAAATTTGAAGAAGATTAAATTGTTACCTTTTTAAAAATTATTCAGCATATTGTGAGTATTTATTGATAATGCGGGGCAGAGTATCACGACCGTCCAGCGCATAACTGTGTAGGAAATTCCCAATGGTAACCAAACAGTTACCAAACGATAACGTGATAATTATGTATAATAACCTCCCCGGTTGGTCGCTTTTTGTTATATCCATAATTTGCATAAGTCAGAGGTTAACTCCGCCACGCCAGGTCAATAAATACGCACGATATCTATGAGTTAGCGGTCGATAGTCGCATAATTTGGTATAAATTATAATAATAATAATGTTTAATAAATACGCACAATATCTATGAGTAAGCGTTAAATACGCATAATATCTATGAGTAAGCGGGCAATAGTCGCATACTTTGATATAAATAATAATAATTATGTTCACTTTAAATATCTCTAAAAGCAACAGGTGTAAGGTGTCTTCTGATTGGCTAACCTTCAAGGGTCGGTGAAAATTGTACGTCGAAGTACATTTCTAGTTCTACCTAGTAGGTCTTGTAGACTTTCGATGCCATGGTATGTCATATAGACACTAAGTTCTGGTCCTACTCAGGAAACAGTTTGTTTTATCAAATGTCTCAATTCAACTTAACAGCTTGCTAAAGCAGTTGCATTTAGTATACAGTACACTGATTGAACATAATCAAAATTATGTGATGTGTCAAATCAATTTTGATTGACAAATTTGACAGGATTGTAACAGCATAACAACATACTTGTTTTGCAATTAAAATATTTAATAAATACAGGTATCTTGCAGGTGTCTAATTTTCTTTCGCACACTATTGTTGAATAGTTTAAATTTTGTCGCCACTAAAAAGCTGCCCATTTTGTTGCAATTCTTACAATGAAAACACTAAGCTCTATAGTTGCAATTTGAATGCAAATATTAGAATGCATCATGTTATATCATCGATATTTTTTTATTTAAACATTCAAATAACACATAACACAGTACATATATAAAAAGTGGTATTGTGTGGAGATACAATACACTTCACATCATTTATTTGCACATAAAATAATAGTTACAAAATAAGTAATACAAAAACACTGTCATCAACCTACAGTACAGGAATATTTACGTATATGAAATTACAAAGTGATGTTATTTTATTACCTTTTACAAAATTAACAATGCTGGTTTTGTACTAGCCATAAAAAATTTATCATGGATTAACAAGTAACAACCAATTTATTAATTATACAATATAATAGAAATCATATTAAATGCATTATGAATTTACTAAACAAGCTTTTTGCTACTGTTTAGAATTACACTACTGTTTAGAATTACACTATCTTACTAAAAATGATCACAACAGGTACTTAGTGCTTTTACATACTTGTGGTAAGTTTTGTATTACTAGTTTGACATTTATTGGCAGACACTTGTCGATAAACAGACTAAATATGGATGGGAACTTTAATATTTTTTCAGCATAATTGCTTTCAAATTGTTAATTTAACAACCCTTTTGTAAGTTCTATAAAAATTCACACATGTCCCATCCAAGTAAACCAACAGAACCAATAAAGATCACCACAGATAATAGCTGTGTGTATAGCTTGGAAATTTTGATAGTTCAGGAATCCCTCCTTTGTTGATTTCTGTAAACCAAAACTGTCAGTTTTGATGGATAGAATGGCTTGTGTGATGCCCAGCTTTTGCCTTGGCAGAACAGCTTCTAAAAACGGAAAACCAACAAATATCTTAAAATTTGGTCAATAATGCAGATAATTTATAAATGTCTTGTTTTTTTTGTTTATTTCGAATCTGGAAGATTTTTTACGTACGATTGTGGTACGAAAATCCAACGGTATTGGATTTTGTGGTTTTAGGCCTAAACTTATTATAGTGATATGTAACCTTTCGGGATATCGGTACAGTGCGAGCAGACGAGGCATAAATACGTTAAAAAATAAAGCTTAAAGACTAAAATGTTAGATCTGAATATCTTTAAATTTTGTTAATAAATGTGTTTCTAATGGATAACAACGACAACTTACCAGAATATTGCTCATGATCACACGTAAAACTTCTTTCTGAGAGCGAATGGAAAATGCGTCACGAATTCTGACAAATAAACAGTAGGGTGTCGTTATTGAAATACCGCGAGAATACTGGAAGATTAGAGATGCCAACTATAATGTGTAAAACAAATAATTTTTTAACAAGCGTTTGTGATTTGTCAGGATAATAATAACAATAAGATATCGAAAAGATCAAAGCAAATCAATTCGAAAGAAATCTGAGATTCGGCAATATATTTAAGACGGGTTATGTTGACGTTAATTGTGTTTGGTAAAGACTGTCACTATATGTAGTGAACCAGTCTTCGGCTTTACCCACTCAAGAGTATTCAGGGGAGATAATTGAGTAATGACTTATTTCTGGAACGGTTGCGAAGGAAAACAAATAATGCGAGAATATTAAGTGCGATTCGCTACACAATTATGATGTCATTGATATAATTTTTCCTGAGGTGTGTATTTACATGTGATTTAGCATATGTCAAAGTGTTTTGATTTGTTCAAGGTCATAAATAGCATCGCGAAAATATATGTCGCGTGGCAATTTTTTTTTGAGACGCATCCATATGTGGTATTCTTATGTAATTTTATGTCTAAATTTCCATATGTATGAACGGTAAACGCCCGCTTCGCGGGCTTTTGCCCGTATTATACACGCGTTTATGTATTAAATCTATACATCGCTGTATACAAGTACAACATAAGCAATATTATACACGCGTTTACGTATTATATCTATACATCGATGTATACAAGTACAACATAAGCAATATTAATAAAATCAGAATAAGATCCGAATAAGCTTGTGACTATCGAGGAAAGTATTATGTTTAAATAACAAAGATAGACTTTGGTACAATTCGGTCCCAAGTACATTTCAAATTATTTTTTAAATCTGAAGACGTTTTGCTTTGTTGTATCGTTAAAAGTTGTTGATATTTTTCAAAGGCATACGTAAAATGAAAGCTGCAACGCCCCTTAATTACCATGTTTTTTTTTCAACGAATCAACATGCTTTTGAGGAATTCGATAGAGTGCCTACTTAAGAGTACTTTTGTGAAAACTTTTGTAGCAATCGAGCGAAATGAATATTGTCAAGGTTTTAATAACTCATTAGCTCCGGGTCGCCATGGTTATACGTTGAAATATATTTATTTGAAATGCAGGACTTTACAGAAAATTACTAATTCAAGATTATCTCTGCAAAGTACTGTCGAAATCACTAAATGCTAACAGATAAGCTATTTGATTGGAAATATTCACGCCGGATAACTGATGGCCGACGGCAGATAATAACATGTAAAAGATGATACCCTTGACAGCTTCATGCTCATCTCATTCTCATTTTAAGTGGAATAGCGATCCATACAACTCATATAATACTATATATATTTTTTTTAAAGAAACACCTGGGTGAACACTGATAAAGAAAATATAAGTGTCACTCTGCTAATACAAAAGCGAGATATCGCAGAACACGCAATCCTTGGATTTGCAGCACAACATTATTTCAGCAGTACTAGCCGGTACGATATCTCGCTTTTGTATTAGCAGAACAACGAATAATACTAATGTATTGATATATTTAACGTCACCATTAACATAACTGCAATAACGACGACTCATATGTGACGCTCCATGTATCATGATAGCGCATTGGATTGCCTCGTTATTTCAGAGAATATCTTTACAACGTTTGCCAAGGTTTTAAAACAGAAATAAATGAAATATTAATGGTTTGGCCTTGATCACATTAATCAGGTCTTCTAATCGATATGGATAATCGAGTAAATCCCAATCCTTATAGGAAGATCACGTTACCGCTGCTTGACGCCGATAGCGACATACGGAATGTGACAATATCGTTTTCACTGATATCTTGGTAATTTGTTGGCAAACTCTTTAATATTGTTTAATAAAGCTACGGAACAGTCATTAGGGTTATTAAACAAACGTTGGGTCAAAACAGGGACTGTTTTCTTCAACTGGGTGTAGCTCCTGCATTTTTTCTAAATACGAACTTGCCAAACAAAAAACAACAACAACGCACTACTGCATAGTATTTTATTTATTTATTTTAAGACGTAGGAAAAGACAAATAATAACGAAACCGACAGTTTCGTGGTGAAATCGTGTTTTAAGTTAAAAAATTCAAATAATTTACCGTAAACTTAAACAAACAGTAAACTTTAGACTTTATTAAGATCTAAATCACAATGCATCATCTTCATACTCAAATACAAATTATTTTTCTGATACATTAAAACGAATAACAACACAAAATTATACAATATAAAATGAAGTCAAAATCATTATAGAAAAAGAATCTATGGCAAAAACGCATACGTTCATTTGAGGGGCTGATGAAATATATTAAACAGTTTTATTGAGGATCGTATATCCTTTAACTAAAGCTTCTTGTATATATTTACATCAAATAGAAATATTACTTAAATATCACAAAAAACTAATAACTTGTTGAATTTATAAATAGAGTTGTAAATATAAAGTTAATATATGATTTTCTTAAATCTTACATACACTTAATTCAGCAAATAGTGCATTTTAAAACAGAAATGAAATAAATACACATCTTAAGTAATATATTGTGTAATTGACAATACGTTTTTTTCATTTCAAAGCTTACGATTTAATATAAAGTAAAACGTCTTGAATCGTCAATAACGAGGTTCCTACAATAGTATAAATAAAACGCACGTGCATAAACAGTTTTACTATTTTCACTCAGACTTATCACT
This sequence comes from Dreissena polymorpha, assembly GCF_020536995.1. NCBI lineage: Eukaryota > Metazoa > Mollusca > Bivalvia > Myida > Dreissenidae > Dreissena > Dreissena polymorpha. The sequence goes on along the minus strand of NC_068355.1, from coordinate 47,996,378 downwards.
AACCAGGATTATTACATGCGTATCACAAAAAGCACAACCCTGTAAAGAAATGTATCCCTTATTACAGTAACAGTTCGTCTTACAAATATGAAATCATCTTGACAAAGATCAACAAAATAAGATAAATTTATAAAAAGAATAATAATGTGTGTATTTATTATTTTGAGCAATTAAGTAATACTTACGGATCACTCTGTAATTGATTAATTGATAAAGTTGGAAAATCTTTAAAACTACACAGAGGCACATGGTAAAATGCATTATACCTTAGATAATAATACTCAAAATTTGCAGCAAAAAGTTTCTAATTAACACAGTGTACTTACTGAGCTTAAGCAAATGTTTATTTCAAAAGTTAACAAAATTTAACACTACCACGTGAAGGTAGATAAAGATGTGCGCGATGTTCTAAGAAAGTACATTCTAAAGTTTGAAACAAACTAGTTTAACATGGACAATACTATAACAAAATATAACTAGTCTTCTAGTGGCTAGTTCTAGCCGAACAGAACGTACAAACACAGTATACATCAACGCAATAATATATTGAAGCTCTGTTAGAATAAATTAATTGGCCCATCTTTATCATTCTTAGTCCAAAATAAGGTCACCGTCAAGGTACAAATGACGACAGGTGATGTGAGTGTTCTTAGTGTTAAGTAGAAGTATTAAAGCAATAAATTTGTATAAACATTATTGATCATAGACGAAACGCCTCATTGTGGCATTACTAAATATTTGGACCGTTGTAATCAGTCCAAGTCCAGAAGTTGGTCAATGTCGAGGTCAATATGAAGGCGATGTGGATGCGTTGAGAGCCGTCATAGACCAGAGGCAATGGAATTTTAAGCAAGCGGTATTTATTTTAACGCAAACGCGTCCTTGTTGTTAACCATTTAACGAACTTAAAAAATTATCCAATATCAAGGTCAAATTGAGGTAAGATGATGCATGTGAGTGTGTTGAATATGTTCCACTATTTGGGTTTAAGTATTTTTGGCCTTTTAATTAAGTCTAAGTCAATAAGTATGTCAATCTTTAAGTCCAATTGAGGTCAAGTGATGTGGGTTGGTTGTGAGTGCTTATAGATGACATCAGTGTAGGGATCAAAGCTGTGTAGCGAGCGGTATTGATGTAAGAAGATTGTATTAAAATATACTTTGTACCTTTGCAATGATTTTAAAAGTAAAAAGAAAGGCTCTATGTCAAGGTCAAAATGAGATTAAAGTATATGTTGAGAGTTTCCATGTATTACATTTATGCAGGAATGAAAGCTTTGGGATATGAATGAATGATGTTACACGAAACTCGTCAACTAGAGTTTATCGTATTAATCTAGGGTTAATCTCGTTTGGACAGATAAACGGAAGAAATAAAGACAGACAAAACGGTATATGCCGCTCAGTATCACTATATTCATCGAGTATTAACGCAAACAGTGTGGTATGCAAGGAATAACCCTCTCGGCACCACTAGATTCCTTAAGCATTATAGCAGACAAACGGGTATGCAAAAATAACCTTAGAATACAAAACATGGCATCTATTTATCTAAGAATAACTTACTTATCACATAATAAAAACATGTATGACACTAAAAAGTTGATTTAATCGCACCGTCCGTGCGTTATTTAGTTAGTCCGTCCGTCTGGATTAGTTTCCGCTCAATAAGTCAAGTTATTGTCATCAGATATTCACCAAACTTCATGAAAATGTGTAAGGCAATAACATCTAGGTCAAGCTCGATAATTGGCCAAATTGACCCAGACACTCCTGAGTTACGACCTTAAATCATCGTATTTTTTGTTCACGTTTCCGCTCAATAACTCGAGCAATTGTCATCCGATCTTTACCAAACTCCATGAAAATGTGTAAGGCAATATCATCTAGGTCAAGTTCGATTATCGGCCTAATTGACACAGACACTCCTGAGTTACGGCCCTTGAATCATAGTAAAATTGTATTTTTTCTTGTTTCCGCTCAATAACTTGAGCAAATGTCATATGATTTTTGCCACTCTTCAGAGTAACAGGTACAACATGTGTGTCTACAGAGTAGCAGGTACAACATGTGTGTCTACAGAGTAGCAGGTACATCGTAAAGTGTCTACAGAGTAGCAGGTACGTCGTGAATACGTGCGTTTATATAAAGAGACTAAATATATACGTCTCCAGATGTGTGATCTTTGATCTTTTGCTAGTATAATCGATATGGTTCGTTATTGTCATGTCTTACCATTATTACAAATTAAATTTACAATGCATAGTTTCCTAAGTGTTTATTAAATGTTATGCAGAAAAAAGACAGTCACATGAAAATCCCCTATCATAATAACTATACAAGGACTATACAAATCCTTCAAATGTCCAATGCTACCATTACCGTCAAGCGAGCAATGTGGCTGTTGCATGCGAAACGTTGTCTTTGTATGATGGTCTTTGTATGATGGTCACTGCCTATGAGCCCCGCGACTTTTAGGTTCCCGTGAGACCGTAACGAATGATTTTTTAAATACATACTTAGCTTAATCTAATGACTTGACAAAGCCAATTAGTTTATATCAATGTTATGTTCCGATTAAAAGTTTCACGTTGTCTTATTAAGTGAAAATCATTTATTTTTTGCAAAAGCGTATCGTTTTAATGGTGATGTCGTTTGCAAGATATTCATTAGGGGGCTTAGACTGGAGTTCCTTGGGTTGAAAAAGTTTACACACACAACGTTTGTCTTCTTCAGAAACATCACCTTCAGTAGACTGACTATCAGTATCACAGATACCAATGTGCGAAGGTCCAGGAAGAGGTTCTGGGAGGGGGGCATTACTTTGATTGACATTTGTTTCATTTGTTTTTGTTTGTTTTCTTTTGTTGATAGGAGAGACTGGTTTATCTTTGGAACGTGGTAAAGGCTGTGATAATATTTCTTGATTTAAGCAATCACTGGTTATTTCCTGACCAGACACATTGTTTCTTTAAGTCTTTTGTAATGTATGGTGTGCTCTCTTCATTTCAATTATGTTTTCAGCAGTTGTAAAGTAATTGTCAATGCATTGCTGACTGTCAGAAGCCACTGTAATTTCTTGAGGAACAACACAAGGAATTGATGGCTTAAAATGTCAGCACTTATCACAGTTCTATTAAATGGAAAAAATGCCAGTCTTTTCAAAGGCAGCCCTCAGGTTATTCACAGATAATGCTGTCACATATGCATTGGATGCTTATTCTGCAATATTGTATCTTACGATTTTTGAAGATGGATGTTCTCTGATAAATTGTTGACATGTATAATTATATATTTTCTGCAGAGGTCCATAGCAGGCTACATCAAGGGGTTGAAGCATGTGAGATGTATGTGCTGGAAGGACAAACAAAATTATGTTGTTTTTCTTTGCCCATACCAACACACACAAGGCCATTGGTGTGAGATTTGTTGCCGTCAAATAGGATGATAATTTGCTGAGTAGGATCAGATCTTTGAATGTACTTGATGAACTGGGATTGTAAATATTCCAGAAAAATGCTTGAATTAGACCAGCCAGTCATTGACATAATTGCATCTGATCCTGAAGAAGCACCTTAATGTTTCATTCATTTTCGTACCCTTGAAAACAAAGAAGGGAGGAATCTGTGTCCCAATTGCGTTACCGCCAAAAATGACTGTGATTGTTGCTGTCCGTGATGAGGTGATTGCGGGAGCTGATGCATTACCACTTACTATGTATGGTGGGGCATGTTCAGTTTGAAACCCTTTTTCATCTATGTTATATATACACTCAGGTTTGTCAATAAGGTCTTTACTTTTCAGCACATTTTCTAAATTTATGAAATAGCTTTCAACAGCATGTTCATTGGAAGCTTCGGCCTTCTTTTAGCTAACCCCCTTGGTTTTATGACTCTGAGCTCCGGCCACCTGCTGCGCAAGCCCTTAAACCATTTCACGGTCAATGGTTTGTCCCGTGTTCACTTCTTATGTAAATGTATGTAAACATATGTAAAAATGTAAACAAATGAGAGGTTCGAGAAGAGGCGAGGTGCGAGAAGAGGTACTTTCACGATATAACGAAAAATTAACTTTTCTGAAAAAAAAATCACTATTAAATATGTATATATAACAAGGTATCCAACTCGAAATCACCCGAAAACAGGGTGCATCACTTTGAACAGCCACTACTTCATCAATTCAGGGACCTATACAAACAAACTTTGTTTGTATAGGTCCCTGATCAATTTTGCAGCGATTTTCATGAACCCGGTCTTATTCAACGCAGAAATGAATTTCCTTTCTGGAAATGTATATATCTTGTTATATTTCTACACATGCTGGGTCAAATTTTAAGAAACAACACGATACACAATTCGCTTGACCTACTTGACAATGATCGGACCGTATTTATGAATGAAATTTCCAGTTGTAAAGACAAACCTTCGCATTGGACCAATGAAATCACTCGTATGTTTAAAATGTCCGTTAGTTGAAATGTATGTAAACAAAGGTTTCAAACAGCGCTGGACATTTAGTTTTGATGCATAATGCAACGGCAAGCATGGTAAGAATGTTTTTTTCACACGTTTTATTGAATTTGGTATCGAGGTCCGTGAACTTTGCAGGGAAATGCCCTTTACTCTGTGAAGCAGGGTTCCCGCTGTCAATGGCGATTTTTCGAAAATCTGCATTTTTTCTGCTTAATATTCCTTCAAATAAGACGCTCTGTTTACCAGTCGCTTTACGGAAGTCGTTATGCAATCGATTTCCGTGATGTAAGCAACACTGCTGAAATCAATGGAGCATGCGACTGTTGCAAAGTGGCATGCAATAGTGATAATTGCGATTATCTGGGATGTTGTTACAAGTTATCTTTATTGGTCGGCAGTTTTATTGCTTTAGAGATAAGGCAACATTGAAATATTCCGACTTTGCGCGTAAATGTGAAGTGTTTGTCACAGTGTTCGTAGCTGATTCAAGACCGTTACGATGACAACCATGACAATCAAAAAGGTAAGTATCGATTGTTTTTAGAACAAATCGCTGTAATTATAGAAAATAATTAAATTTTTTACATGTATTGGTTCTATTTAAAAGTGACATGATATTTCTGTTTTTCTCGTCAAAATGGCAAGTTCAGATAGTATCAAGACTTTTAGAAAGTGAACATAAGATTCTGATAATGTTGAGACTTATTCAAAAATGCAAAATTCACCAGCTAACAAACAAAAACCAAACAAATTTCCTTTCCTTCAATATGATTTCCAACACACAATCTATGCTGTGTGAACTCTTTATATCAATTTATTCACTTCCAGATATACTGTTTAAACAAAAGATAAATAGACATAGTAAAGCACATGAAAATCAATTTGACATTTGATACAATCGGGACAGGAGTTCCGTTTCACTAATGAAACTAACGCCATTTACAAATCCGAATTTACACCAATTTGCTAGTGTTATACCTCGTTGGAAGCGGATTTTTGTCCGCTATCCTACATAAGTTTTAAAAGTTGGAAAAATTCCATTCATCAATATTTAAACATCGAATTTCCTATTCCACTCAGAGCAGTAGTTTCGAATCAAGGACAGGTATTCCGGATCACGTGACGCAAACTTTTACCAATGCTGGGGACCGTTTCAAAATTATGTTTAACTGTCAAATAGCTTGCATATCAGCTGGTTAAGCAATTTTTAGAAGTAAAGGAAAAGACAAATGTATATATTGTCCCCTACCGGTTTCACTGGAGGGGACTTATGGTTTGCGCTCCGTCTGTCAGTTTGTCTGTCCGTCACACTTTTCTCGATCCTGCGATAACTTTAAAAGTTCTTAATATTTTTTTTATGAAACTTGAAACATGGATAGATGGCATATGGACATTATGCATGTCATTTTATTTTGTTCCTACGTCAACAATTCTGGTTGCTATGGCAACAAAAAGACAAGAAATACTGCTGAAAACGGTGGTTTTTTTGAAACATGGATAGATGGCAATATGGACATCATGCACGTTATTTCATTTTGTTCCTATGTCAAAAATTCTGGTTGTTATGGCAATAAATATTTAAAAAAAACATTCTGACAATGTTGGGATTTCTTACAATGGTAGAGCCGGTAGGGGACATATATTGCTTGGCAATAGTCTTGTTATCGTTGTGTTATTGAATACACTTGTTATACAGGTTTTGCATGTTCAGTGGTGTGGACATCAAGATTTCCTCGTGCACATATTTGTAGGTTTGGTCATTCAACAGGCAAGCAGGATAGAGCGTTGACGTTGTTATTTGTTCATGCTCTGTTTGTTTAAATGTTAATATTATGCTTTATGTGTTTCAGTGAGTTTTATGAGAGCAGACGTATGACTTGAGTTAGAAATGGGCATTGGTTCCGCACATGAACGAGTATACTGGTTATACTGCATTGTTCTCAGCTCTGTGTATAATGACAATTATTTGCCATTCATACTTAATGGCAATTGTTTTTTTTTGGGGGGGGATCAGTGTTAAGTGTCTGTGTTTCAAGAAATAAAATACCCTGCTTGTCATGACACCTAAACAAACGTGTTTGTTTTAATTCTAAATAATTTATGTTTGTCATAAAATGTAACGGAATATAAAACATAAAATCTGTCGTTTTCAAATATTTTACTCATATATTTCACGAGATCAATTAAAATAAACAAACAAATGTAATAACAAATAAAATAGTATGACTAGACTGTCATAGCCTATATGTATGTATAAAATTGGTTAACAGATCGATATTAAAATATATAACTAAAACAATGAAAAAACAACAACAAAAAAACAATAAAACAAAATATACTATTCAAAATTTGCTAAGGATCACTTGTTATAGTATGTGTAATTTGAAGTTCACCCCTAGGTAGATTCAGCCAGCGTCACGCATCAATGATTATCAATACATAAAAATAAAATCAAAAACACACATTTTAATATCAAAACCTGCATTATAACAATTTGCATGACAAATTATTTTCAAACATCAAACTAGCCAATATTTCATGACAAATACATTGAAAACATGAAAGTTGAAATTATGTAATGACAAATATCTTGAAACCATGAAAATACATAATATATCATGACAAATACATTCAAAACATGAAATTGACAATATTGTCATGCAAAATACATTCAGAACATGACACTAAAAAGTTTGGCATGACAAATACTCTTAAAACATAACTGTAGCCAATGTTTCATGGCAAATACCATGAAAAAATGAACCCAGCCAACATGTCATGACAAATTACTAAAAAGCATAAAAATAGCCAATATGTAATGACCATTCTCTTGAAATATAAAGCTGGCAAACATGTTATGAAAAATGCCCAGAAAACATGAACAAGCAGACATGTCATGACACATACCTTGAACAAATGAAACTAGCCAACCTGTCATGACAAATACATTGAAAACATTAAACAAGCCAACATGTCATGACAAATACATTGAAAACATGAAACTAGCCAACATGTCATAACACGAAACTAACCAACATGTCATGACAAAAACATGGAACAAGTCACATAACCATAGTGTAAAGGTTTCATGATCAGGATGCATCTTTTGGCAAGCCTCAAATGTTGTATATGAAAGCATTACCGGTAGGTGTATTTAGCAGGTCCCAAAGTTGTATGCACTATTTCCTGTTTTATATACCCATAAACAAATGATGCCACTTGTGCATTTAATTGTATAAAAATTATTATCAAGTAAGATAGACAAAGGTGCAAACAATTCTAACTTTCATTGAAATAAAAACAGAACTATATTCATGTCTTAAATCCAGCTCCATGTCTTAAATTGTTTTTATAATGTTTTCACGGGTTTGATTGAAATTTGAAATTATTGGCCTAATATGATAATTACATTGCATTATTATACCACCACCAATGTCATGTTGTTCAGGCTATGGATAAGTACTAGGTATAGGTTCACCACTGACAACAGCACGGATTTTCCCACCGTCATCCAAAACTTGTCGGAAACAAGGTGCAATTTCTCTGGGTACATGTCCACAAGGTAAGCTTGCTATGTCAGTAAGGTAGAGATGGCGCTTTTCATCAGTCATTAGGTTGTGTAAGCATTGATTAAATGTATCAAGTTCAGGTATCCACACAAGACATGCACTTAAGTCATGAATACTAGTATATTCCCTATCTACTGTCAACATTGTTGGTGGATCTGTCATTGGAGGGTGTATTTTATCATGATGATAGCCCTTGATTACACAGTTTTGCAGACATATACATGTAGATTTATCTGACAAAAGGGTAGTTGTATCTTTAGAAGCCAATAGCTTTCTTTCCATACGGCTTGAACCAGACTCAGTTGTTTGTTGAAACTGAATAAGAAGAAAACTGATTAGTTTGAAAAAACTAGAGCTTTGTCACAGACGTGACGAATACCCCCACATGCCGCATTGACACAGAATATTTTGCATGTTGTCTTCACAAAAAACAGCGGACACCATGCTCTGGGAGTACGTTTATATGGACTAGTTCAGTGATAGCTCATTCAAGCCCCTAAATTCTTTTCTGTAGGCATAGCATTAATTAATCATTTCAAAATTAATAACCAGTTTGCAAATATATGCCCCTGATCTTATTGTAAGCAAATAATAGATGTCATTAACACCTTATTGTAGGTATACCTCTCTAAAGATCCATCTTAACGAAACCTCCACAACATCCACTACAATTTACAGAAACCTCCAGTACCCATTGTAAATGGCCTTTTTACCATTAAATATATTGATTCTATACAAAATGTGCTAAAAAAATTTGAATGGCTAGTCAGGAACTAAAATATCAATATAACATTACATTTATCATAGATTTGATACATTTAATTTGTTTGAGATGTTCCCTGTGTTTTTTGCTCCAATGATTCGGAATACCTGCTTCTATATGTGAATAAAAAGGCAATCTGATCTTTTTCTAATAACTTATTACAGTATTTAACATTATGATCATCTTAAGTGAGCGTATGAACTCTAATTTAAAGCAAAATATGTGATACCAAACGTACATTTAAGTTTTGGCGGTCATCAAAAATGTCTGGCCTCGATTTTGCGTAACGTAAGCGGTGCGTAGGTAAATTAATCCAACCTGTAACAAAATTAATGGGTCGCAGAACATCAGTTTGTGCTCAAAAACCGTGGTAAATGGCTCGATGTGACCAAGAATGGATTGACTTTACAATTTTAGCTTCACTTTAAAATTGAATGTATTTTTTTTTTCGTAAAGAGAAGTAATTCACGCTACTGATCCGGAACTCCTGTTGATCCGGAACTACTGACCCAACTGTATACACAAATGCTTATTTTATTTGACTGTTGTGCATAGGGCTCTATTAAGTAGGTCATATGCTAGCACACATTAATGTTATTTATATACTAAATATTAATTGATTATTAGTAGTATTATATTAATAGTATATGTCCCTTTTTGTATTTTCAGATTACCAGAAAGCTGCTGAAGCACGCAAACTGTGGCAACATATTCAGGCTGCTAAGAAGGTGTAAATCAACAATACTTACAACTGGTTGCATAAGCCGTAAGTAAATGAACACTGTTGGATGAGTTGTTATTACAAATAATACTGTTATTAAATCAATTCATTTAACATATTGTAAAATGCTCAGTTTTTGTTTGTATTATAATAATATGATCTTCATTGCCCAAATGTAGTCCCAGTGTGGCGACAACTTTTTTAATTTGGCAAAAGTAAGTTGCGACAACTTTTTAAAGCCCAGAGGGAACCCTGGTGAAGATTTCAACCATGAATACGGTCTGATCGATGTTAACTGGGTCAAGCGAGTAGTGTATCGAGTTATTTCTTAGAAAATGACACAGTATTTGTACAAATATTGCAAGACATAAACATTTTCAGAAAGGAAATTTATTTCTGCGTTGAATAAGACCAAGATCGTGAAAATCGCTTCAAAATTGATGAAGTAATGGCTTTTCAAAACGATGCACCCCGTTTTCAGGTAATTTCGAGTTGAATACCTTGTTATATATATATATATATATATATCGTTATAATATGATAATTTATCATTTAAAATGATGTTTTCACTGATTAATATCATAGCCACAAGGTAACCACCTGTGGTCCAAAGGTGCACAATTTCATCACCAATGCAAAGGCTAAGGAACACTGATACTGCAAAAACTTATCAACGTTTACTTGTCTAAAGCACAAACTCATGCAAATGATACCATTAAAGCAAGAAATAATTGCGTTTTACTTTGTTATTCTTTCGTTCTTTCTATCCACCATGGAAACTGTTGAAATGTTGCCGACAAAAAGTGTCATTTTCGATTAGGTAACATTCCACATATATTTTTTACATTGTGATATGTGATGGACCCCCTATGTTGATAACGATGTTTTGAGTCGTCAAATATTAACACTGTTTGAAAATTTAAAATAAAAATGACAGCAAGAAAAGTGTGTTGAAATATCGTCGTGTTTTTTAGGTTTCATGCAAATAATAACGTCGGTAGGCTGCCATTCAGGTAAACTTAATGTGTTTATGAAGTATATTAATTGTTTTCAGGGTTGGCAGGAAACACCCGCCCCGGAAAAAAATCGCCGGTAAAACCCCTGGGCAATACTCTGAAAGTGGGCAATACTGGGCAATACTGGGCAATACTATTTTTTCTTCATTAAACATGCAGTTGTAATTGTTTGAATCATCCTTATAATATATAAAATTTTACTGCAGACTTCAACGTGACTGTTGTTTTATTAATTACAATATCTAGTCACAGTTTCTTAGAAAAAAAACATGATATAAACAAGACTATTGTCAAGCAATATAAGTCCCCTACCGGCTCCACCATTGTCAGAAATTCCAGATTTTTATATATATATATATTTGTTGCCATAGCAACCGGAATTTTCGACGTAGGAACAAAATAAAATGATATTGCCATCTATCCATGTTTCAGGTTTCATGAAAAAATATTAAGAACTTACAAAGCTATCACAGGATCCAGAAAACCACAATTTTCAGCAGTATTTCTAGTCTATGTGTTGCCATAGCAACCATAATTTTTGACGTAGGAACGAAATGAAATAACGTGCATAATGTCCATATTGCCATCTATCCATGTTCCAAGTTTAATAAAATAATATTAAGAACTTTAAAAGTTATTGCAGGATCCAGAAAACCACCATTTTCAGCAGTATTTCTAGTCTATTTGTTGCCATAGCAACCATAATTTTTGACGCAGGAAGGAATTGAAATTACGTGCATAATGTCCATATTGCCACATATCTATGTTGCAAGTTTCATGAAAAAATATGAAGAACTTTTAAATTTATCGCAGGATCCAGAAAGTTGTGACGGACAGACTGACAGACAGACTGTCGGAGCGCAAACCATAAGTCCCCTCCGGTGAAACCAGTAGGGGACTAATAACATAAAGCAATCTGAAATTGATAAATGCACTTTTATCATGATTTTAACCTAACAATATGAAAATAAATAAAGTCTCTTCATATTATTAACACAATACATAAATAATCAATGAATATAATAAATTAATATGTATTATTATAGACATTCCTTAAACAGACTCTGGCATCTTTTTTACAATGACTCATATATTTGGTTTATGTTCATCATAAAACTTTTTGTTTGCATCAGTTACATAATCATTTGTGCACATGCAGTAACATTTCACCAGTCTAACTCCTGTAGGCCTCTGAGGATCCGGTAAAAGACAACAAGCTTTGCTGCTCTCTGAATGCCGAGTCTATTTCTGAGCTTTGTCTGTATAGTTCCAAAATTTGAGAAGATACGTACGAGCGAGGCTGAACTGATTGGCATTTTAAGAACTTTTCTAGCAATGTTGCACAAACTGGAATCAACCACTGAAGCCTTCTCTAAACAGGACCACCATACTTTTGGTTGCACTTTAGTTATCACATTGCTATTGCTCAGAGCACAAGGGATTTCAACAGCCTTGGACGTGAAATTCAGCAGGTCTGGATGGGCCTCTGGGCATGACTCCATGATGTACTCCTGAACTACACTGTGATGAGATGGTGTAAGCTTCTGACCACTGTGTACTGGATTGACAGCATTTGCCAGGAAGTTGGACGGTGTCATGGCTTGGTTGAACCTCTGGGAAACACGCTTGTGATGAGGCTGAAGGTCTTCGTTGGCCAGTAGGTCCAGCCACAACTCACATGCGTCGACCAGCATACATGAATCTGCCTGTACCTTGTTTTCAGCGTCCGCTATGGGCGACAGCTTCTTCTTCAGGTGTTTCACTTCATTGTAGAGGCCCACGTTCTGTATGAGGTTGACTAGGCGTGGTTCTATGGCGTCCTCATGCTGAGCCAGCAGCAGCATCATGTAAGGGCGATTCCTGATGTAGGTGTCCAGAGCTGTTATTTGGCTGTTCAATCTGGTGTCTGCTTGTAACTGCGGCTTCACAGCACCATCGATAGCACCGAGTAGGGCACTTGGACTGTGATGATTTCTAAAATACTTGTTTATTTCAACCACTTGGCTCATCACTGACGAAGGGGTAACATAATCGCCCAGAAGGTTTAGCCAATGAGCAGAGCAGCCATACACGGTTAGGTCTGGGTCATCATCATGAAGAGTTTTTCTCATGGTCTCCATATTTTTCTTATTGTCAGTGACCACAGAGGTAACCTTGCAACCATACTCGTCCTGCACTTCCTTCATTGCAATAGGTTGTGCAATAGGAGACCGTCTTCTTATTGGAGCCCGCATCTGTAGCTGATATGAAAAAGGCCTCTCCGTCACAGTAGACACTGATGGCGATGACGGGGCTGTTATGGATGTCGGACAGTCCATCCTTCATCCTGGTGACGTCTTTACCTTGCAGTTAGTCCTTCACTGTACAGATCAGCTTTCTGTGGAATTTGTCAAGCAAGGGACCACTGATGTCCCTCCTCGAGGGCGGGTTATATCCTGGTCTCAACATTGTGATCATGTCCTTAAACACTGGGCTTTCAGCAACATTGAAAGGAACATTGCAGGCAAAGAAGAACCTTGCTATTTGTTCAACAAGTGGTACACGCACACTGTCACTGGTTTGAACGGTAAACTCATTCAAAGATTGCTGTTCAAGACGTTTTGGTGTTAACACTGCTTGTTTAACATTGCTTGGGCGTTTGAGAGTAGTAGGTGGGTTTGCACTGTCAGCAACACAGACCACACTTGATGTAGCACTATCTGTAGCTTTGCTCACTTGCACTGCCTTAGAATAGTTTTGAAGATGAGTCTTTAGTCTTATAACTTTGGCACTCACTTCACATGAACATGCTTTACACTTGATTTTAGCCTTATTTCCTTCTGCGATTTTATCAAAAAATCCCCAAATAAGATCTCTAGGTTTCATGTTTGTTCAGATTACAAAAGAATTACAATAAAGAATTACAATAACAGTCATTGAACTTTAAAATCAGAATTGATAATAAGGGATCATTGAAGAAATTTATGCCCCCAGAACATAGGTTCTGGGGGCATATTAAAATCGCACCGTCCGTTATTTAGTTAGTCAGTCAGTTAGTCCGTCCGGATTAGTTTCCGCTCAATAAGTTAAGCAATTGTCATCAGATCTTCACTGAACTTCATGAAAATGTGTAAGGCAATACCATCTAGGTCAAGTGCGATAATCGGCCAAATTGACCCAGACACTCTTGAGTTACGGCCCTTAATCATCGTATAATTGTTTTTTTCTTGTTTTTGCTCAATAACTCGAGCAATTGTCATCAAATCTTCACCAAACTTCATGAAAATGTGTAAGGCAATAACATCTAGGTCAAGTTCGATAATCAGCCAAATTCACCCAGATACTGCTGAGTTACAGCACTTCAATCATCGTAAAATTGGGTTTTATCTTGTTCCCGCTCAATAACTCTAGCAAATGTCATAGGATCTTTGCCACACTTCATGAAAATGTGTAAGGCATTAACATCTAGGTCAAGTTCAATAATCGGCCAAATCGACCCTGACACTCCTGAGTAACGGCCCTTGAATCATCAAAAAAATGCGTTTTTTCTCGTTTCCGCTTAATAACTCGAGCAATTGTCATAGGATCTTCGCCACACTTTATAAAAATGTGTAAAACAATAACATCTTGGTCAAGTTTGATAATCGGCCTAATTGACACAGACACTCCTGAGTTACGGCCCTTAAATCATCGAAAAATTGCGTTTTTTCTCTTTTCCTCTCAATAACTCAAGCAAATTTCATAGGATCTCCGCCACACTTCATGAAAATGTGTAAGGTCATAAGATCTAGGTCAAGTTTGATAATCAGCCAAATTGACTCGTACACTCCTGAGTTACGGCCCTTGAATCATCGAAAAATTGAGTTTTTTCCTTATGTTATGAAGTTGTACATGTTGGATTGTTATTGTCCTATATCAAAACTGAACTTTTGTTATGCCCCCGGTAGGGTGGCATATAGCAGTCGCACTGTCCGTCCGTCTGTCTGTCCGTCACACTTTTGCGTTTTGGTTTCGAAAAATGCTCATAACTTCTATGTCGCTTCAGATGGAACCTTCATATTTGGTATGCATGTGTATATGGACAAGGCCTTTCCATACGCACACAAATTTTGACCCCTTTGACCTTGAACTTGAACTTAGGGTCCGCGTTTAGGTTTCGAAATCTGCGTTTAGGTTTCGAAAAAACGTTTTTTGGGGGCATATGTCTTCCGATGGAGACAGCTCTTGTTTATATTGAAACACAATTAACAATAATCTGTCACTTACTGTAGCAAACAAAGCATGTTTTCACAGTTTATTGGAGGGCCCTAATTGGCACTAGTCTGTGTATCTTTTATGGCCCCTAATAAACTGTTAGAGGGCCTTTGTCTGGCCCTAATAGGGCCCTTATGTGGCCCAAATCGGTCCAATGTTCATCTAAGTGGCCCAGTATTATTGTTAGTTGTACAAAATGCGTTAGTGTCATAAATGCTGACACAAATCTATGTCAATAATTTAAAACACTAAATTGGGGCATGAGTCTTAATGCAACAGGAGAATAACTAAATTATTTGAATGATAATAAAAAGATATATTACATGTTTAATCCCTCCAGCGCCCTCACACTGCTTTGGGGGAAGGGGTCCGCAGCCCTGAGGAGGGGGAATTTTCGCGGCGTTTCCCTTTTTGGGGGATTTTTTTACTTACTCTCTCATTATTACATGTGTACCTGTTTGCACTATATTCATTGCATTTTGCATAATTTAGTATGTTTGCAAAGATTAAGTTAAAATAGAATTGAGATATAATAATCGTGAGACACATCTTTCTATTAAAAAAATAATTTTAGGGGGAATTTTTCCCCCCAAAAGGGGAAAAAGTATACTTTTCAGGTGGGGGACTGTCGAATTTCGGCGGCAGATTTAATAGATTGAGGGCCCTGCCTTCATGTCTCTACCCATTTCCCTTTTCCTTCATGAATACTATTCTGTTACTTATCATATCATATTTTTAGAAAAATAATGTAAGTTAATAAAATGTAAATCAGATAAAACACAGATACAAAGTTATATCCAGTATTGCCCATAAAGATCATTAAATTGAATTTCATTTATGTACAATTAAGAAAGTATTATTAGGATTCAAAACTTTCCACATGATGTAGTTGGTTAAAAATAAAATGTAACAATTAGTTTCTAATTATTAATAATTAATGGATATGTTTTATAGAGACTAATAATTATATAAGTTACTGTTATATAATTGTGTAATATCTTTATTACCCAGTAAAGCCCATCCAAACCATCCAAAACAAACACAAAATGAATTGCACTTTTTTGCAGAAAAAAGTTATTATTAATATGCATCCACGTGAAGTAGAAGTTAACAGTGTAAATAATAGAACAGAATTGCTAATATTAATAGTTATTTTCTGTTATGTACTAAGTCATTATCATCATTAAGCAAGTTGTGCTGTTGTATAATTGTGTAATATCATCGATACCCAAGTAATGCTCATACAAACAGACAAAGAAAAAGAATTTCCATTTACATGAAAATGGGAAGGAATTATGAATATGCCTTCACATGAATTAGAAGTTGACAATGTAACTAATAGTTAAAAATTGTTAATAGATATTTTCTTTTAATATGTACAAACTCATTATTATCGTATAAGTTATACAATATTGCAATATCCTTATTACCCAGTATTGCCCACTATTTCCCAGTAAAACCCGGGTTTTCCCAGTATTACCCGCCCGGGCCGGTCAATACTAAAAAACCCGGGTTTTATGCCAACCCTGAAATTTGCTTTCCTTAATTGGTAACGAACGATGTCTGTTAAGTGATGCGCACGAAATCTGTGTGCAGATTTGCGCTTGTGTTTATGAAGACATGCATATGGGACCGGGAGTATGTTTATATGGACTAACACTTCACAGTCAAAGTGGAAGCCAAGACGAGCGTTTGAAGCACTGACAGTTAAATATGACTACTTTGAAATTAAATTGTTAAGAAAACATATGAATTCAAAAATGATTTAGAAATGGTCAGATTGCATTATTTTATTTCAGTTCACAGGTTCATTCAACAGTGTTATTTCTATGTAAATATGTGGCCTGTAGCCTTGTAGGGGGACCCATTAAAAGTAAAATGATAAAATGTATATATTTTTCCCAAATTGGATCCTAAAATTCTCAATTGAATAAAAGAAAAATTCATACAAAAAAGTACAATTAAATCTCAACATTTAGTTTGTCTCCGATCAAGCTCTATAAGTTATTCCACAATTCTTATCAAACCAAGATTAATCACAATCTAGTGAAGCATTTTTTTAAAGAAATGATTGATGCTTAATAACAAAGTAGAAAAAAAAAACACGTTAATACCCTTATATGAAAAAAATAAATTATAATTGTGTCATTAAATTTCCCAATGGGCACTGCCACTGTTCCACTTCTAAAGTTGACAAAAAAAAACAAAAAAAATAATGTAATTACATTTGTTTGTAAGGGCAAGTCACTCTCTGGTCAAGTGAAATTTTAGAACTCTGGTCCGACTGAACAAGTGGATTTCAAAGTTAATGTCTTGTATTGAATACAAATATCAACTTTCCTGACATGTTTGTTTGGTCTCTCAGATGAAGACTGCGTAGACTGTGACTGAGCTATGAATGCATTGCTGGGTGTCAGGCAGGTTACTTGCGTGTGTGGAAATGCCAAGAATCCAGGTAGGTTTATTGGCTCAAGCAGGTGAAGTGAATTATGCCTTACAAGGATCATTTACGTGATAACTGTTTTAGATATATTCTGCAAATATTTTATTTTAGTATTTATCTTTTTACATCCCGTATCGCTAAATTTGAAATATTATGACTTATAGCTGTCTTTTTACAGAAAATGAGTCTTCTATTTTCATACAACATGTTTTTTACCAGTTTCGTTTTAAACCAATGTTAAACAGAAAACTGAAAGTTTTTTCTTTTATTATTCTTGTATTGAATAATTTTAATTTATTAAATATGATGTGTGTGCATTTTAAATAAAGATGTGTTTTCAATTACTCGTAGCTTAATGTTATGTTGAACCAACCGAACCCTATGATAACCATAAAATTCTGCTAACTACATGCTAGCTTCTATAGTTTTATATAAAAATGCTTTATCTTTTCAATTCTATAACAGGAATTCGAATTAAGATTCTACGATATTTTCACTGCGGAGAACGTTCACCTAAAATGAGATGTGTAGGGATAAAGGTGAGGAGTAGTTCTCATGTTGGTTCTCACAAGGCAATCTCAAACAAGCCATGGCAATCCTTCCTCTTCCCGCTATGTACTGGCAGCATTCAGCAGGGACACCCTGTCACCACTTGGGATGGTAGTAAGGGCATTGCACAGGTATGTAGTAACTGTAACTGTAGTGTTCATCTTTACTTGTAATTGAATACTACTCTTTTTTGTTGTAGCAGCATTATGTTATAATCTGGTTCAGGTTTGCATGCAAAAATCATAGTCTCTGCAATTTGTACAGTGAACTGCGGAAATATAGTTCTTTTTATACCGCAAAAATAATGTTATTGATTGTGTGTAACAATCACTGATTTTACATATACTTCAACTGGCCCTACATTATCCCCATGTGTATGTTTTTGGCTGAAATCAGCCCTTGTAAACTAATATTATCAAAAGATACATATTTTTAGAAATTACATATATTAAAAACACATGATTGTAAATTACATTTTTATGCTTTTGACAAATGCTGGAGGCATAAAGATATTGGTCCATCACTTTGTTTGTTCATCTGTCCATCCATATGAGGTTAAACCAAAGTTATATGTTTTGTACAACATAAATACTGCTTTCAACAAATATTTGGTGTTTGCATATTTGAACACTATCAACACACCCACATTGTGACCTTAATTCAGAAGGTCCAAACTATTGTTTAACCCCAAATCACACTTTTTGCTAAACATCAATAATGCTTGCTACAAAGCTTTGATTCTTGATTTAGACCTTGACATTGACCTCATTTTTGATGATGACTAAGATCAATACTGATACAGCTTTCACTGGGGTCATTAGATGAATACTGATACAGCTTTCACTGGGGTCGTTAGCATTTTCTTCATGCAGCATATTGTTGTATTTTTAATGCTATAAATAAACGTTTATATGCAAAGGTAGTTTTGTTTTTCTTTCAACATCAGAATGATTTAGGACTAGGTTCTTGGAAATTAACCCATTTATAATGCATTTGGGGAACAGTTAGCCTCTCAAACAGGAGTTGATTTCTTGAACTGAAACACACATTAGAAATATTTGTAATGCCGTTAAATTGTTTAACCACTTGCTATAAGATCGAAAAGTTACTAATTGCAGCTGCATTTTATTTTGATGACAAAACCTTTGCTTGCAGTCATCCCAACTAAGTTTTCATTATAGCAGTTTGGTGTTTATGCCTGTGAGTGTGTCTGTCCTTGATCTTAATGGTTTTTTACTTTCAGGCACCTGGAATTCCGTTGAACAATAATAACATAGCGAAGTTTGCCTCTTCACCAAGTATATCAACATCAAACTCTGCATCTTCTAGTCCAACACTTGCATCTGCGCCTACCGCAAATGTAGACGCAATCTTATTTACCTTTCCAAAAGTAGGTGGGGTGTCACCAGCTGATAGTCAATGTCAGCCTAGCCCTGTGGTTCCTAGCCCTGTGGTTCCTGGCCCTACAGTTGTGGTTTCCAAGACACAAGCTCCTGCAGGTGCAAAGTCTGGAACATCTCCAGGGGATCGATTTGGACACTTCAAGTACTTCACTGACAAGTAAATAAATGAAGAACAAAAGTACGTGTTTTCTATGCCCCTCGGATCGAAAGATCGGGGGTATATTGTTTTTGCCTGTCTGTCATTGTATGTGTGGGTGTGTGTGTGTCCCAAACCTTTAACCTTGGTCATGACTTTTGCAATATTCAAGATAGCAGTTGATATTTGGCATGCATGTGTATCTCATGGCGCTGCGCATTTTGAGTGGTGAAAGGTCAAGGTCATCATTCAAGGTCAAAGGTCAAAAAAACCAAATTCAAAAACTTTAACCAAAACTTAAACCTTCTTCATAACTTTTGTAATATTAAAGATAGCTACTTGATATTTTGCATGCATGTGTATCTCATGGGGCTGCACATTTTGAGTGGTGAAAGGTCAAGGTCAAGGTCATCCTTCAAGGTCAAAGGTCAAATTTATGGCTTCAAAGCGGCGCAATAGGCGGCATTGTGTTTCTGACAAACACATCTCTTGTTTATTCATGAACTTGATTTCATTGGTCATACATGTGATTCCATAAAGTATTTTTTGATCACACATATACATGAACCTAGAACACAGCTGAATATTCTACTCACTTTAATGTTTTAATGTTATTACTTAAAATTAAAATAGGGTAACTAGAGATAATGTCTGCATAATGGAATTACTTAAGTCAGAAACAAATTATCAATTGATAACTTAGTTTAATGTTTGGTTCTATAATCGTGTCATCTTTTGTCCACAAATTATTTTACAATATCGTCTGAAGTGTTGATGTGTTGAAGAAATCCAACAAATTTGGTATGAATGTTTCTTGTTTGGTACTCTACCAAAATGATCTTGCAAAAGCTGCAAATCTGTTTGACCAACCCAAGCCTTTTTAGACCCCCTCTTCATGAAGGTTGGGGCATATAGATTGTCAAGTCTTCCTGTCTATCTGTACCACTTGTTTGTGTTGTGCATAACTCCAAAAGGCATTGATGCTCTAAGGATGAATGTTTCAACCATATCCACAAGCATTTGAAATTATATATCTATTAATTTGGTTGGGATATTTGCGACATTTACAGTGGTATGACTCCTCTTTCAGCTCTTAACTACATGGTATAGATTGTGTAATGCATTTCTCTAAAACTAATGCTATAGAGGTTTGAAACTTAAGTATTTACAACCATATTTACCAGCATGTGAACTTTTGCTCATGCATACACATGGACTTGGTCTTCATGTTATTGCATTTTTATACCAACAAACAACTTTTGATGTCAAACTTATGGCTTCAAAGTGGCGCAATAGGGGGCATTGTGTTTCTGACAAACACATCTCTTGTTAAACATGTATTGTGTGTAAATCAATAACTCTTGCTGCTAGAGGGATGAAACTTTACAAACAGCATTTTAACTTGCCCAACTCTATATCTTGCTTTAGATATTTTTTTCAAAGCTGGAGTTATGGTCCCTTTTATACAAAAATGTACTTATTTAAATGTTTACATTTGTGTTGCTAAGTACTCTAAATACAAAATGTACATTTTACAATGTTTACATTTGTGTTGTTAGGTACTCAAAATCTTTTGCTGGTAGTGAGCTGAAACTTTACAAACATGTAAACCAGTGAGTGCACTTGGGCTCCTCCATAGGTTGATTATGTTTTTTTGCAACATGTGGAGTTTTCAGACAAAAACTGGATGTGTGGACACTCATGTCCTATAGAAACATTTCAAGTACAACCTGTTAAACCCCTCCCCCAGGATTGACTGTTTTAAGGAAGTGATCCAAGATTAATTAAATGATCTAGTGATTAAGCAATGCTAATTGTAATATTTTCTTATAGACAACCGAAATTCATAAAATACAATAGAATGCAATTCTCTTGTAAGCATTTAAATATTAATCATTTAATAAGATTCTTAATCTGTTTATAAACGGTTTAAGTTGTAGAGTAAATCATTGTACGCGGGTCAAGAACAATGTGTTATGTAAGGGATATACAAATATACATGATTGTAAATATAATACATTTCTATACAATGTATATATTTTCAGATGTTCAGCAGTCTCAAAGTGACTACTTGATATACTCAGAAAACAACTACATGGATATTAAATCTGCCAAAACTGAATTTTTACTGATAGATGAGTAAGCTTTTGTATTTGTTGATCTGTGTTTATTTAGTTGGTTCTGTAAAAGAAGAAGACATTTTTTTTGTTGTGTGTTGAGTGGTACCGTGTTTTATATTTAGTTTAAACCTATTTATTTTAGCTCGATTGCATAGAAAGTAATTCCTACTTATTTGAAATGCTCTCGAGTCCGTTTCCTGGGCCTATAACCAGTACTTGGTGTCTATATGGAAGATCGAAAGAACGCTCCCACAGCGGGGATCGAACCCGTGACCTCCTGGTCGCTAGGCGGACACCATATCCATTACAACACGGTGACCTTGTGTTTTATATTTAAACTCTAGTTTGAAGACTAATTAGTCCACAACAAACACAATTATGCTGTTTGTAGTAAGATCTGTCTGCTCCAAATTGAAAAGACTACTTACATTCAGAAAAAACACAGTAATACAGTTAAGGGAAAATCATGTAAGGAAATATATTTCTTAAAATATTTTATCTGCCCCTGAAGTTTGAATTGCCTTATTTTCCTGTTTCAAACAGTGATCTAGCGAAAGTTTGAAAGATTTTGCGAGCTAGTCCGTACAGTAGGTCCAATGACATTATTGAGGTGGCATGGACCAAAGATCCGCAGAGATTGTAAGTACCAGTCTATTGATGAACTCTCTAACGAAGGCTTTTGCTAACAAAATTCCCACCCAAAAAAATCTGTTATAATAAAAAAAAATTCGAGCTGTTTTTACAGGAATTAATCAGAATATATTGGCCATAAATGTGTTAAATAAATAAACAAACGATAAATACAAAATATTAAATATGATTAAAAACAAATTAGCAGCAACAACTTTTTTCAGCTAGCATGAACTCTTGAGTATAAACCACAAAAGGATAAGTGCCATAATTATGAATTAGCAAACCATTTATATTAATTTGAATACATACATGCACTATTATGACAATTTGTAATTGTTAAGATCTTAATTAAAGTTATGTATTTCCTGTTCGTAGAGCCATGGATCGTTGGGGGAGTATCCAATCTTTGGAGAGAGAAAAAGTCTATAGGAAATACAATGGTAAGTAAACAACCATTAATACTTCATGAGAAACGGCCTTAAATTGTAATTGTATAGTATTGCTTTCTAAAGAAAAAGTTTTATACTGTACTGAATTTATATGTTAAAATGTGTCTGCCTAAGTTCTAATTTCACAATGAGTGTGTCTCTATAACCCAAATATCCTAATTGAAAAAGTGTTGAACAAAAACAAATGTACTGAATATAATGTAAACAATATTGTTTGTCGTACGTCGCACGCTATTTTGCACAATCGCGACTTTAAGTTTACTTGCTAAAATAAAACTCATGGAAATTATCGGTAACCAGCAGAAACCAATTTTACCAATTTTGTTGTCCTAACATTTCAATTGTGAACATTTTTAGATGTTTCCATGTTATTTCTATCCTAAAAATGATGTAATTAAACCATATTCTTATGTCAAAATATGGAACAAATGCAACGTTACGCGTAACTAAATACTCCGGTGGCCCTTGTGTTTTCGACGATAATTTTGTCAATTTTGACGTTATTTCATCGCAAAAAAAACATACAACGTTAAAATTTGCCGCCAATTTCAACGTTCTCTTTTTTGACGTCATTTCCGTTTTAATGCAGCGTAAACAACAACAACAAAATAAACCCCGATACCGATGTTACGTTCATCATCCGGGTAAGTGTTTTTCCCTGTCATTCTTGTTTAAACTGAAAAAATAGCAAATCTTATACTATGTAAAAGTACATGGAATAACAAATGCAAACATGTTTTTATTTATAATCAATACTTGAAATTAACGCGCACAGCAGATTTTAAAAAAATTACAAATAGAAAAAGTGACGTAAATTGTAGGTTTCATAGCACCGTTTCTCCATTATATTTTATTAATAATTAAATTTCATTTTTCATGTTTACAATAACTAAAAGTGCATTAAGTCTGTTTTCTGAAGACACCAATTTTATATTCTTTCAATATAATTATGCGGAAGCAGCATACTTTAGAAAAATTACATACACGGCCATGACGGCGTAAAATGTCCGATTGAACGGTGTAACGTTTTAAATAAAAAGACGTTAACTAGAAAAGAGCATTTTAATTTTTTATATTTACAGGCACATGGGTACTTGTTAACACATTTTCCCCAAGTACAAATCAATGAAGCGGTAGAAGATTGAAAGTCGAATATGAATAGTTCATCGCTGGTAAGTTCCTTGTTATAAGCAGCCTATAACTAATGATTGCATAATACACGTACATGCGTTCAATGTTATTCGGTCCTCAAACACTAAAGGTTAAAACTTTTTTTATGTTCGTTTAATGTAGACTTAAGACTAGTTCTTTATTTCATAAAGTTAATTTACCTCACCCAAGCAAGGCATTGTACATTGTTCTGCATAGTAATTAGTATAAAAGGTCAAACAAATGCACTAGGGCCTTAATCACGATAATTCCTTACAAAGAGCACATGTAACTATAGCTATAGTATGCCTCCGCAGATCAGTGGTTAGCGCACTTAGCGCCGTCTAATTTAGAGACCCTGGTTCGAATATGGGTGAAGCACACGCGTATGTCCGCCATGTTTCAGCAGAAAGCTTTGTCCGGCATTAAAAAAATATTTATAAAAAAAAAATCATGCGAAACTCAGATGGAGTACACATTTAAAAAATGTTATACAGTTGAAAACATTCAAACTATTTTGTTATAATTGATGCAAAAATTATCACATTAACAAAAATATATGTGTACTAAATAATCGAAATAAGATCTCTCTCTATTTGCTCTCAAACGATTAACCTGAGTTATAGGAACTATCTCGCATATAAAAGGGCGACGGTCGCGTTCATAAATGGCGACGGTCGCGCTCGTAAAGTGCGATGGTCGTGTTCAAAGGACGATATATCACATATAAAAGGGCGATATTATTACAGCGATATTTGAACAGTACAAATATCGCGTGAAATTAGAACGCAATACACGAGATTCGGATAATATGGGCGATATTTGAATAATACAATATCGTGCGTCGCTTCGTGTTTCGTGCTTCGCCCTTTGAACGCGAGACACGACACACGAAGCGATACACGATATTTTGCGCGACAGTCCTGGCGACGCACGATATTGTAAGCGACAGTCGCGGTGACGCACGATATTTTGCGCGACAGTCGCGGTGACGCATGATATTTTGCGTGACAGTCGCGGCGACGCACGATATATTTAACACGATATATCGCCTTTTGAGCTACCTACACAAGGGCGATATATAATGTTAAATATATCGTGCGTCGCCGCGACTGTCGCGCAAAATATCGTGCATCGCCGCGACTGTCGCGCAAATATCGTGCATCGCCGCGACTGTCGCGCGAAATATCGTGTATCGCTTCGAGTGTCGCCCTTGATGATAGAAGGGCGAGATTATAGATGACCTATCCGCATTCCGTAATAAATAGAAAATTTATGTATGCTATTTTATTTCCAGGTTTCGGAAAAACCTTCTCCATCGCCAAGTAGTTCAGAAAGGCAAGAATGGTATCGCGAAAAGAGGGCTATTAATAGGCCAAGAGTTCAGAAACATAGAAACAAATCAAATGAAAGAAAACGTGAACGCGATAGGTTTTTCGCAAAGGAACGTATGAAACGCTACAGACAGAGAAATAGAGAAATAAATGCAGACACAAACATTTCTAGCGAATCTCTAACAAATCAAACTCCATTTCAAAACCGGATGCAGAAATGTAGGGCTTTAACAATACTTAAAGATACAATAACCCCCTTCTCACCACAGAGGCGTGCAGCAATCTTGCAATCACTAATTGATTCATCAAGTCCGGTTTCTAAAACAACAAGAAGATGTCTGGAATTCAAACAAGTTGTACAACCAAGCGAAAACAAAACAAGAAATAAAGTGGCATGCGCTCTTTTAGCAGATGTATCGTCGTCAATTTCGTCGGCCATTGATAAAACATCGGCCACCGAGAAAAGGGTCAGCGCTAAACAGGCGGCGAGTTTCATTGTAGGAAATCTGCCCTCTCTAAATACACTATATTGGATAGGAGGACAATAAATAAGTGCCTAAACAGAAACAAACAAATTGTACATGAACATGACATGAAATCAAAAGTGATAACACGAAAACCAAGAAAGGATAAACTCTCCGAAGAACTTAAAGAGAAGGCAAGACAGTTTTGGATTGAAAACAGCCAGCCAGTTAACGATAAGAATAAAGTAGTTTGGCAGAGAATTTCGAAAAATAAATATGCAGAAAATGTCAAACATGTTCTTACTACGACTCAATTCAATGTTTATAAGCAGTTCATGAAAAAGAACCCGGATGTCAAAATATGCCAGAGGAGTTTCGAGTCATGTAAGCCGTATTTTATTAAATCAGCCACGAACAAAAACGCATTACATGTCTTTGTTGTAAACATGTAGAAGTGAACAGTTTGTTTAAAAGCGCAAAATTGATGCGAAAAAGAATTATAGAAGAATACAATTTAGCAGAAGAATACACCATTTGGAATACACTGGACGATTAATTACAAGAGACAGTGTGTCCTACTATCGGTGTAGGAGACCACGAGAAACAGTTGCACAAAATTGAGTGTTTAAATAGAAATCGTGTAACATGTGGAGTGCATTTACTGAAATTATATGCTGCAGAATTGAGCGACACTGACACTTTAATATGGCAAAAATATGAAAGCATAGGTGCAGGTAGAAATGACAGACAGGGTAGAGAAATTAAGAAACTAAGAATGATGTCCGTCAATACCACTCGCTTTGAATTCTGGTCATATTTCAAGGATATATTACAAGAGTTTCCTATACATCAATTCCAAGCTACCTGGCAAAAAGAACAATTGAAAAACATCACGTCACACTTACCAAATAATCAGATTGTGATGATACACGACTATGCCGAGTACTTCACATGTGAAATGCAGGATGAAATCCAGTCCGAGTATTTCGGGAGAAATGAAATTGCTATACATGTAACTATTTTATACAGGCATAAAACCAGTCATGATCGTTTGAACGATAACAAAATAAAAAAAGAATACATATTCTGCATTTTTGAGGAAAATACTCACGACAGAGACTCGGTACATCACGTCCGTAAAACAATCATCAATTATTTAAAACATTATCTAGAATATCAAATAGATTTTATTCACGAATTTAGTGACGGGTGCAGTGCACAATATAAATCAAGGTTCTGCATGAACGATATAAAAGAAATAGTTATAAAGATTTCGGTATCCATTGTCAGAGGAATTACTTCGAAACAAGTCACGGTAAAGGCGAGCAAGACGCGGCTTGTTCCCATGTAAAAACCAAAGCCCACATGTCAACCATAAGACGCGACTGCACCATCCATACAGCAAAGGACTTCCATCATTTTTTAAGCACATCTTTTAATTATCCAGAATCGTCTTCTTTTAAATCTAGACATGACAAAGTAACATTAAAACAAAGATTATTTTATGTAGCAAAAGACGATATTGACAGAAATCGTAGCAGTGGCAAAGTTCGAGCGGTCAAGGACAACCGGAAGGTTCACAGCATACGATCTGTACAAGGAAACTCAAACCAACTAATGATCAGACGGCAGTCCTGTTACTGTAGTATGTGCATAGCACAGATGTACGACGGGTGTATTAACATTGATATAATCGGCCAATGGAATTATATTAAATTGTAACATTGTGCATATTTTCTACACTGCCACGTCAGCAAATTCGTGTATGAGATAACAAGCTGTACTGTCGGTTTATTTAATGAGTCGCGTTCTGAGAAAACTGGGTTTAATTCATGTGCGTAAGGTGTCATCCCAGATTAGCATGTGCATTCCGCACAGGCTTATAACGGACGACACTTAACGCTTTTATGGTATTTTTAGTTTCAAGGAAGTCCCTCCTTACCGAAAATAATGGTTAGGCGGACTGCACAGGCTAATCTGGGACGACACTTTACGCACATGCATTAAGCGCAGTTTTCTCAGAACACGACTCAAATAATCGTACCTATTTTTAATAACTGAACTTTGTGATGGGAGGCGTGGCAGCCTCTAACCTAGTTCTATAAATGTTTATGTCTATCATATGTCAATGATAATGTTGTATATTTAAAATGGAAAGATATTTGCAGATCCGGTGTTCGTTTGTGAAAAATGCGCTCTTTTCTAAATTAGTGCGCCATCGTCAGTATCTGATTAATCTAATTAATGAGTATGCTACTTACTTAGCTTTACAATTATACCCACGTGTAATTAACAAAAACAAGTTTAACACCATTAATTTCCACATTTTATTTTTTGACCCAATAGTTACCTCCCTCGAAATCCCGCGAAGCTGTCAAATTTGATGGCGTGTCAATATTTACGCATGCGCCAGGCCGCAGGTCTATAATTAGATGTGTACATGCTGTCACGATATACTGATATACTAAAATAGATATTCGACAATACAGTTGTCGTTATAGAAGCGCCAGTTACACGTGCAAAGCAATAAAACATACACATTATTACCTTCTTATATTTATTTGGATATATGGGTATGAATATTCTTGAAATTAATCAAGGAGGCCTGCAAAAAAGCTATCTCAACTGGCCAAACGCACGAATGGATTTTGATGTTGATTGTTGATATCCACGATAACCCTTGTATTTCGACACATAGTTTGAAAGCATTGTTACATGTCAGGTTGCATCGGAGTTATTCTGGTAGCCAGGTAGTGGCATTGCGATTTAAGTCAACTCCACCTTCCGTGCTGTGCACCATCCTGATGTAACGGGTCCCGAACAAAGATCGAGATCGTTTCCCTACCATTTTAATCTATCATGTGGTGATGATCGATTCAAAAACTTAGTCATATTTTGTACATTTCTTCATTGTCTTATATTAACTGTTATTCAAAGTGATGTATAAAAGACATTTTATGTTGTCATTTCAATTTAATTCGCAATATATAAGAAAGAAAAAAGTTATTAAAGGAGATAACCACTGTTTATTATCCCAGCCTATAGGAAATCAAATACTTGGTCATATTTTGTTTATTCCTTAAATGTCTTATATTTATCGTTTTTTTTAAGTGACGTATAAAAAGTATTTTTATGTAGGCATTTGCATTTTATCAATAAATAAAAAAGAAAAAAGTTGTTAAAGCAGATAACCGCTGTATATTATCCTAGCCTATAGGGAAAAATACGCTAAAAGTTACCTCTAGCCTAAAGGGAAAACCGCTGAATGTTATCCTAGTCAAAAGGAAATAACCGCTGTATGTTATTCTAATCCAAATGAAGCAACTGCTGTATGTAATCCAAGCCCAAAGGAGATAACCTCTGTATATTATCCTAGCCCAAAGGAGACAACCGCTGTATGTAATCCTAGCCAAACGGAGATAAACGCTGTAGCACAAAGGAGATAGCCGCTGTATGTTACCCTAGTCAAAAGGAAATAACCGCTGTATGTTATTCTAACCCAAATGAGGCAACCGCTGTATGTTATCCAAGCCCAAAGGCGATAACCTCTGTATGTTATCCTAGCCCAAATGAGGCAATCGCTGTATGTTATCCAAGCCAAAAGAGATAACCTCTGTATGTAATCCTAGCCCAAATGAGGCAACCGCTGTATGTTATCCAAGCCCAAAGGAGATAACCGCTGTATGATATCCTAGCCAAAATGAGGCAACCGCTTTATGTTATCCAAGCCCAAAGGAAATATCCGCTGTATGTCATCCTAGCCCAATGGAGATAATCGCTGTATGTTATTCAAGCTAAAAGGAGATAACAGCTGTATGTAATCCTAGCCCAAAGGAGATAACCGCTGTATGTTATCCAAGCCCAAAGGAGATAACCTCTGTATGTAATCCTAGCACAAATGAGGCAACCGCTGTATGTTATCTTAGCCCAAAGGAGATAACCGCTTTATGTTATCCAAGCCCAAAGGAGATAACCACTGTATGAAATCCTAGCCCAAAGGAGATAACAGCTGTATGTTATCCAAGCCCAAAGGAGATAACCTCTGTATGTAATCCTAGCCCAAATGAGACAACCGCTGTATGTTATCCTAGCCCAAAGGAGATAACCGCTTTAAGTAATCCTAGCCCAAAGGAGATAACCGCTGTAAGTTATCCAAGCCCAAAGGAGATAACCGCTGTATGTAATTCTAGCCCAATTGAGATAATCTCTGTATGTAATCCTGGCCAAAGGAGACAACCGCTGTATGTTATCCTAGCCCAAAGGAGATAACCGCTGTATGTAATCCTAGCCCAAATAAGGCAACCACTGAATGTTATCCAAGCCCAAAGGAGATAACCTCTGTATGTAACCCTAGCCCAAATTAGGCATCCGCTGTATGTTATCCAAGCCCAAAGGAGATAACCTCTGTATGTAATCCTGGCCCAAAGACGATAACCGCTGTATGTTATCCTAGTAAAAGGAAATAACCGTTGTATGTTATTCTAACCCAAATGAGGCAACTGATGTATGTTATCCCAGCCCAAAGGAGATAACCTCTGTATGTAATCCTTTCCCAACGGAGACAGCCGCTGTATGTAATCCTAGCCCAAAGGAGATAGCCGCTGTATGTTATCCTAGTCAAAAGGAAATAGCCGCTGTATGTTATTCTAACCCAAAGAAGAAAACCTCTGTATGTAATCCTAGCCCAAAGGAAACAATCGCTGCATGTTATCCAAGCCAAAAGGAGATATCATCTGTATGTAATTCTAGCCCAAAGGAGATAACCGCTGTATTTAATCCTAGCCCAAAGGAGATAACCGCTGTATGTTATCCTTGTCAAAAGGAGATAACCTCTGTATGTAACCCTAGCCCAAATGAGGCAACTGATGTATTTTATCCAAGCCCAAAGTAGATAACCTCTGTATGTAATCCTAGCCCAAAGGAGACAACCGCTGTATGTTATCCTAGCCCAAAGGAGATAACCGCTCTATGTAATCCTAGCATAAAGGAGATAGCCGCTGTATGTTATCCTAGTCAAAAGGAAATAACCGCTGTATGTTATTCTAACCCAAATGAGGCAACCGCTGTATGTTATCTTAGCCCAAAGGAGATAACCGCTGTATGTTATCCTTGTCAAAAGGAGATAACCTCTGTATGTAACCCTAGCCCAAATGAGGCAACTGATGTATGTTATCCAAGCCCAAAGTAGATAACCTCTGTACGTAATCCTAGCCCAAAGGAGACAACCGCTTTAAGTAATCCTAGCCCAAAGGAGATAACCGCTGTATGTTATCCAAGCCCAAAGGAGAGAATCGCTGTATGTTATTCTAGCCCAATGGAGATAACCTCTGTATGTAATCCTAGCCAAAGGAGACAACCACTGTATGTTATCCTAGCCCAAAGGAGATAACCGCTGTATGTAATACTAGCCCAAATGAGGCAACCGCTGTATGTTATCCAAGCCCAAAGGAGATAACCTCTGTTTGTAACCCTAGCCCAAATGAGGCAACCGCTGTATGTTATCCAAGCCCAAAGGAGATAACCTCTGTATGTAATCCTAGCCCAAAGGAGATAACAGCTGTATGTCATCCTAGTCAAAAGGAAATAATCGCTGTATGTTATTCTAACCCAAATGAGGCAACTTATGTAATCCATGGTATTATTTGTTTTCACTGTCTCGGTTGATAATGATAAATTCTGACCGCAAACGCTTTATTTACATGTAAGACGGTGCTAGAGAAAGAAAAGGCTTTGTAAAAATAGCTTAAGGTTACAGTATAATAAACAAACAATTAAGATGATCGTGAATTCATTTAATTATTTGAACAAATACACAAAATATATATATAATCAAAAATATCTCATCAATATTCACTGTACATGTAGCATAATTATTTTTTAAAAGCACACAAGGTACGTTCATGCGCATGAAAAAAACACACACACTAAAAACAACATAATCACTACACACTTTGCATTTTATGTACATTAGTCAGACTTGTGTTGTGCAAAGTCAAGGATTGAAGATTGTCGCAACCCACTAGCTTCCCGGTACTGATGGCGGAAGACGTTTCGCAATAATTATCGATTGCTGGTAATTATTTAATTATCATTAAAATTGTGTAGCTTTGATCTGCTTCTCAAAGAATGAAAATTTGCAGTGTTTCTCAAACTGCAAATAACTTCACACCTAATCGAGCACCTTTTGTCTGCTTAATTGCCCTTTTTCACAACTCGAATATTTTTAGCAGCAGGCGAGAAAGCGTCCTCGAATAATTGCCATAAGCGTGAAATGCCTTTCAGGGACCGGCACACGACATCGCGTTATCGAAAATCGCATGTTTGAGTTATCGCGGGTATTTTTATATAGACATTAAAGGAAAATGATAGGGACTTTCTGTAATGCTCGAGTAATCGCCAGTTTTCGAGAAATCGCCAGCTCGAGTTATTGCAATTATACTGTATTTCCTTTTAACAGTGTTTGATGGTTAACATGAGCATGGTTGGACGGATACAGTCACGGACGTCATGAGTGCCTACAAGTGTATGCCTTCCTTTGTTACAATAGATCTATTATCTGTGTCTATAGGATGAATAACGATAGATCATAACAATTAATATCTGCACAAACTTTAACTGATATCCATGTTAAAAGGATCACTGAACATAAAATATGCAATGGTACAATAATACAAATATGCATATAAATGATATGGTAATTTATAAGCATTCTGCTGCTAACGATGGGGAAACTCCCCCCCCCCCACACACACACTTGTGTAATGGGTACGGTATTATTTTGACCCTGCGTTCTTCTTATTTTCACTGCGATTGTTGTTCACTAGATAGAATAACTTGGGGATTATGATGATTTAAATCTTTTCATCATAACTGATTTTTTTTGCGATTTGCGTACCAGAAAAAAATATTTGCATACTACGTACGGCCTTAAACCCTCACTCGAAAATTGCGTACCAATAAGGCTTTCACTAATGTTCACAGGAATGAAAACAATGGTTTAACACTAGTGTATGGTTTATAGCTATGTTTCATTTTTATTGCAGTGTTTGTTTAATTTGTTTATCTATGTTTTCATTTCAAAGGAAAAAAAACTTTGAACACTAATAAAACTGACCTTTTGTTCAAACGTTAATTCATCGGGTTTACACCTTAGGGCAGCAAACAACTATCATAAAGTTTATAATACTTGAAATCGGAATTGCACTTCAGGTTGTAACATGGCGGCGTTTGAAGTGTTCCAATCAAGCACGTAAAAACTAAGAATTGCAAACAAACATTTAGCTCTGTGTTTTATAAAATAGGCTAAAACCAAAGTCTACTTTCGTAATTTATACGACAGAAAAAAACGAAAGACATTCAACCATGCTTATTGCTTAAAAAAACTTACTTTTAACCCGAAGTTATGAGGGTGAAACACACCTTTTTGGACGAAATATTTAGGGGTGTTGAAGACCGTACAAAGTACGTAAAGGCCCGATACGTGGTACAGAAAAATCCGTTATGTCGAACGCAAAGCTTGAAATCATCATAAAAATCACAAATTTATCATATCTAGACAGCAACAAACATAGAGCAATAATGGTGTACGCAGTACGCAAGGTCAAGATAAAGCACTACGCAAGTGGGGAGGAGCGTTTCAACCCCATGTTATATCTAAATTCTTACATGCATTCTTAAAGTATTAGTCTTATGTAACAGTTGAATTTGGTATAACTTAATGTATTATATATATACCAAACACAATTTCTAAATGTAGTAGGGTGACTTATAAGTGACAACTATTCTGCCTTGCTTTATGAGATAGCTTTTATAGTGACGCGGTAGCGCGTTCGTTTAGGAACCGGGTGGACCCGGGTTCTAATCTCAGTGTGACTTGGGATTTTCAGCTGAATTACATTGACGCCAAACATAAATAACCCATTGTTGTCTGCTTGACATCCCATAGATGTAAAGGCAGAAGGAAATTCGTGAATGAATTTCAAATATGGAGGGATAGTATGTAGTGGGGTGACGTATAATGGACACTTATTCTGCCTTGCTATATGAGCTAGCGTGTATAGTGACGCGGTAGAGCATTCGCTTAGGAGGTCTTAGGCTCGTCTTCCAGTGTGGCTTGGGATTTTCAGCTGGGTTACATAAAGAGTCAACGTCAACTATTATAACGCTCTTTCCACAATGAACCACCAAACGCGTTACATCGTCAGTTTAGTAATGACTAAAGTACAACGTTTTCCAACGTGCGATATATCAAGTACGTGAAAACTTATTAATATTAACAGATCCGTTATATCCACTGTTGTTAATTATATCTGCTACTGGCAGAAAATCTGACATAGTCACACTACACTATTAGGGTTGTTATAATATCATTAATATGATTGCAATAAATGGCATGTGTCTAACTTACGTGAACAAAATACCTGGCTAAATGATAATCAGACTAAAGTTTCACATTCCACAAATCATATCAATACAAAAATGCACACATTTATACTCATATGTTACTCTTCACACGGATAATCAAATTCAAACCATTCAGTGGGGTTTATTGATCTCTACAACAAGTGCAATATATTGCCTGAACCATATTTTCGCATCCCGAAAGAAATGTAAATCCTCAATATCATCGGCATGAAATGTGACGTCATCAACAACGTAAAATCCTTCTCCTTTAGTAAATGATTTGACAATAACATTGTCAAGTTGATCTATGTACTGTTTGTCGGGAGTACATGTATATTCATCCCGCGGTGCTTCACATCCGAATAAAATGCAACACTCGACATAACTGCCAAGACAGGACAACTGATTCAGCATACGGCGAAACGAAGATGGAGACAATGATTCGTAAATGGCCATTAATCGCTTCAAGCGAGTCGGTAGCTGTAGTTGGATGTATTCGCTCAGCACCAGTCTTAATTTCTCTAGTTTTGTGAGGGTAGGCACGGTGTCGGATAGCAAAGTTGTGTTTTCAACACCTTTCAGAGTTAGACGTCTCACACCCGTACCGTGAATTGCTTCATACAAACCGGCGCTGTCCACGTCACTCACCAGCGAAACTCCCGACATGTCATTTGATGGTGCACGGTCTATTGTGTTGGACACAGGCCTTAGTGTACTGGCTTCACTTGCATCACGTTGATTTATTGTGCACATATCCAGAACGAATTTGACATTGTGTTTGAATGTAGACATCTTGATTAAAACGTTTCGCAGCCAAGACGAAGAGCATTTTCCATGGGTCAACGTGAAACATGCTAAAGATGGTGGCAGTGGTATTGATTCAATATCTGACCAACCTTGGTTAGGATGTCCTAACCACTTCCTAACATCAACTACCCGCGATATACTTGCTAACGTTAGCGAATGTAGCTTCCGTTGACGGCATAACACGTCCGGTAACGACACGATGGAGTGTTGTTTGCCACGAGCATCGGCATGCTGAGGTGCTGACGAATGCATCTCATCAAGGGTGCCTTGCAAACAGAGATGCAATTGTTCGAGACAATGCGCGGAAGACATAAGTATTCTTGGAAGATCATGTATGTGCACAGAATCTATGGTAACGTGTATTGAGTTGATATTATTCATGTTAAGCATCAAAATAGATTTCAAGGCATCAATATCCTCTGGATCAATCACGTAATCGAAATCAAAGTTACTCAGTTTCAGACAATTATCGATGATACTTTGCTTGTTTGCTTGACATTCCTTGAATCCAGACACAATAAGGCACTGAAGCTCTCGACAGTCATGGACTGATGTGTGTATGATTGAGTAATTGTCCAGGATACACGAGAGTCTATTGGCGGAAACACTGTCCATTCCACATACATATATGAATACCTGAGAAAGGTCAAGATAAGCGTTTGGATTTCGTTGCAGATAGGAAGCAAGGGCATCACTGGTGACATCTAAATTGCAGGCAATATGATACGCAGCCATAAACTCTTGTATTGATTTGTGCAAAAAGAAACAAATTGACTTTCGATAGGTAAACGATGGAGATTTCCTTTCCGATAAAATCCCAGTAGTCAAGGCAAGTGATTTTTCTTCCATGGATACATACTTCAACAATTCACGATCTCCAAATACAATCGAAGTCTCTTTTTCGCCAGAAAACATTAATTCAAAGGCAGCTCTTGACAAAGCAACAAACAAGTCAATGTTTGGCTGTATATACCGTGTGTGAGCTAAGCACCGGAACTGTGGAGGATTAAAGTATCCTGGTTTACCGTTTGCCTTTTTAAATAGAAAATCTAATAAAATGCTGTATATTTCTGTCACTGAACCTTCCACACCAACATCATCCAACCATGCACAGACAACAAGCGATGTCATCATCGGAGACGGCAATAGGCTCTCAAGTTTTGATTTGGAAATATAGCTAATCAACTCGGAATATTTGCATTCAAAATCATCACTTTGTGTGCAACGTAATATAATTTTACACAAAAGATAAGGGTCAATTATCCCCGTTAGTTCTAATAGAATGTCGATCTGAGAGTCTTTTATGCGTTCGTCAGTCAATTTCCACGGCCGAGACGTGGTCAAGACAGTACACTCATTGCCAATGGTGCTCAGCAATGGTACGGCCAATCTTCCTTCTGGGTCAGCCCACTCATCTAAACCGTCTTGAAGCACACAACAAACCTCTGTTTCAATAATGTTCTGAACAAGTCTTTGGACGTTATTGCGGTCTTCGCCAGTGTGATAAAGCAAATCTACAATTTGTTCTTGTATCATTTTCAATACCTCGCGCTGATGCATACATTCTCTAAGCTCAATGTAAAATACGAACTTAAAAACATTTAATGTTTCGAGGTCACTGAATTGTTCAGGATACACGCGAGAGGGTTGACCACACCAATCAAGTATCAACCTAGCGGCAAATGTTGATTTCCCTGAGCCGGGCTCGCCTTGTAGGAATATCCGTTTATTTAACTTACCAGTTGTGTATAGTATATCTTTGTATGTGTATATACGTAACTTATCCACCAAACGTCTGCATTTACGTTTGGGCAGCAAAACTATTTTTGGCGGAACAGTATATTCACCTAAAAGGGTGTCCTGGTTGGGCATTAGAGGACATATTGGCACATGACTCAATATCTCAACGTAAAACTCCTTCAGTCGTCGCAGTAAATCTGAAAATGTGTAACAAACTCCGTATAAAATGAGTGTTTATAGAAAGACTAATTAAACGCACGAGTTCATTTAGTTTAACACAAATATGATTGTTCGATTGTTTACCTTATTTATATGTTTGACCATTCTGCATCAACTTTAAAGGGATCTTTTCACGCTTTGGTAAATTGACAAAATTGAAAAAAGTTGTTTCAGATTCGTAAGTTTTCGTTTTAGTTATGATATTTGTGAGGAAAGAGTAATACTGAAAATTAACCATGCTCTAATATAGCCATTATATGCATCTTTTGACGATTTTAAAACCTAAAAATTATAAAGCGTTGCAACGCGAAACGATTGAATAATTTGGAGAGTTCTGTTTTTGTCGTTAAATTTTGTGAGACTACGAAGATTGCTTATATAAGGTATAAAATACGTCAACAATGTTTACTCGGCGGAACAGCTCAGTAGGCTAAAGCGTTTTTACTTCAGGACTCTGGCAGGACTCCAGGGGTCACTGGTTCGAAACCTGCTCCGGGCAATGTTCTTTTCCTTTTTTTAATTTTTTTCTTGATTTTTTACTGGAGCTTTTATGATCCAATGTTTACATTCATCAATATAAAGCATTTAATGAATAAGTTAAAAAAATGCCAAAATCTGTGAAAAGGCCCCTTTAAATCAACAAATGAGGATTCTATTTCAAAAAGTTAATTTATTCCATTGAATTGGGAGGACGAAAAAAAACAATCCAGTGCATATTTTATTTTTCTAATATATTTGAGACAATCGTTATATTATATTGATTATTTTTATGTGAAGTTCAATGGTGTCAAACATAATCATTAATTTTTTGAACAATAATACATATTATTTCTATCAACATTGATATTTATAATGCATTAAAGTATTTTGAAGGAAATTGACACGGTATTTCTACATATTACATCGCGATAAAAAAGTCATATGTAACGCATACCGTCGCTCTGTCTGGAATGCTCTTCATACTCCTTGCGTGGACTAGTTTTATGAATGTTTTTGATTTCGCGTTTTCCATCTTCTATTGCTGCTGCCAGTATTTGCTGACCAGTATATACAGCTGATTCAATATCAACCTTTCCGTGATCGATAGTTGCTTCTAACTTTGAATTAAACGCGTTCATCGAATGTCTGAGTTCACGTGAAGCGGCCTCAGTTGCTAAGGAAACGGCTTCATTTGCCTCTATGGCCGCTGACTCGATTTCACGTACTTTTTGCAGCGTATTATATTCCGTGTCAACAGCTTCTGAACTGTTCGCGCTATCCATTGGTAAATTATTTAGCTTTGTTACCAGGTCATCGTCTCGCTGTGTTTTGCCTCTTTTGTATTTTACCAGTTAACCGATGAAATCTCCTTTTATAAAAATTAAACACATGATAGTTCCCTTATCTCAGCAAACTCCGTTTCATACGGCCAAGTGTTAGTTGGATTGAACATTTCCGACTTCAAAAGCACAAGTACTACATTTCCGCTGTTGTAGGAAAATCGCTCGATTCACTCTTGATGTAATTCAAGTTTGTCCCGGAACCACAATTGATTAAATATTGTGTTTAAGTAATCTACTCAAGACATGCTGTATCCTGTTAAGTTTTCCGAAGAAGCGCATACGTTACTTCAAAATGCATTGTATGCCACGCGATTTCTGTTTAATTTTTTATATTACTCAATTGCTTCTATTTTGCTGACGTCCGGACTGAAAAACGATACACCATATTGAAAAATCCTGCTGCACCTTTTGGGGGAAGACCATACAGTTTATATGCAACTAAACTGTTATTTGAGCGATAATACTAGTCCTTATTTGTGTAGTGAAACTTACGTTTCTGTTAATGAAATATGGAAAGCAAAAATGGAAACTCCAAACAAAAGTGCCCTACACACCGTGTTTATTTAAAGTAAGTTTCCGATGAAGAGTGCAGTACTTCAAATCACTAATAATGACTACGTGAATCAGAATTTTTAATGAATAAGC
This sequence comes from Dreissena polymorpha, assembly GCF_020536995.1. Taxonomy (NCBI): domain Eukaryota; kingdom Metazoa; phylum Mollusca; class Bivalvia; order Myida; family Dreissenidae; genus Dreissena; species Dreissena polymorpha. Next base: position 47,957,789 of record NC_068355.1, on the reverse strand, counting down.
GATGAAAGCTGTTAACGTATGTTACGTGACTTACAACATATAGACCAGTAGCCCCATTATGAATTTTGTTGCCATTCCATTCAATTTGACAGAAATACACAAACCCCACGCGGCGGTTATCTACGGAATCCGGATAGTGCCATCTATAATCTCGCCCTCCTTTCATCAAGGGCGACACACGACACACGAAGCGACACACGATATTTTGCGCGACACACGAAGCGACACACGATAACGTACCGCGAAATATCGCCTTTATGTAGGTAACCCAAAAGGCGACATATCCTGGTAAATATCGCGTGTCGCTTCGTGTGTCGCCCAAAACATCGTGTTTTATAATTGTTGAAAACGCGACATTCGACAAGCGATATTATTATAGCGACATTTGAACAGTACAAACATCGCGCGTCGCTTCGTGTGTTGCCCAAAATGTCGTGTGTCGCTTCGTGTGTCGTGTGTCGTGGTCTGAAATAAGACCTGAAATAAGTGTGTCGCTTCGTGTGTCGTTCAAAATTTCGTGTGTGTCGCCCTTTAAAGGCGACACACTATATTTTGCGACACGCGATATTTACCAAGATATGTCGCCTTTTGGGTTACCTACAAAAAGGCACTTCGATACCAGATAACAACAAAAGCCACGCGCGAGAGGTAAGTTCATCAGTTTTTTAAGTTATATCATAAAGATTATTTTTTTAGCCAAGGCGCATGGTCGAGTATATAAATGGTGTATCATTTTCTATTGCAAAGAAAACAATCACGGAAGAATGGTATATTTTTCCACAGGTGGTTAGCGTGTGGCTATGATATTAATTAGTGAAAACATCATTTTGAATGATAAATAATCATATTATAACGAAAAATTAACTTTTCTGAAAAAAAATATTTCACTATCAAATATATATATAACAAGGTATGCAACTCAAAATCAGCCCAAAACGGGGTGCATCGCTTTGAACAGCCATATCTTCATCAATTTTGCAGCGATTTTCACGATCTCGGTCTTATTCAACGCAGAAATGAATTTCCTTTCTGGAAATGTATATGTCTTGCAATATTTTTACAAATGCTGGGTCAACTTTTAAGAAATAACACGATACACAACACGTATGACCCAGTTGACAGTGATCATGCTGTCTTTAAGACTGAAATCTTCACGGAGTAAAGGGCAACTTCCCTACAAAGTTCATGTAGTTCGATACCATAATTCAATAAAACGTATGAAAAAACATTATGACCGTTCTTGTCGTTACATTCTGCATCAAGACTAACTGTCCAGCGCCGTTTGAAACCTTTGTTTACATACATTTCAACTAACTGACATTTTAAACATACGAGTGATTTCATTGGTCCAATGCGGAGGTGTGTCTTTACAACTGGAGATTTCATTCATAAAGAATACATGATCACTGTCAACTGGGTCATGCGTGTTGTGTATCGTGTTATTGCTTAAAAGTTGACCCAGCATTTGTAAAAATATTGCAAGACATATACATTTCCAGAAAGGAAATTCATTTCTGCGTTGAATAAGACCGAGATCGTGAAAATCGCTGCACAATTGATGAAGATATGGCTGTTTTGGGGTGATTTTGAGTTGCATACCTTGTTATATATATATTTGATAGTGAAATATTTTTTTTCAGAAAAGTTAATTTTTCGTTATAATATGATTATTTATCATTCAAAATGATGTTTTCACTAATTAATATCATAGCCACACGCTAACCACCTGTGTATCGGAAAAAGCATAAACTGGATGAACAGTAAACATTTCTACTACTTAGAAATATTGCAAGAATTCTTTTGATATTCCAGCATGTAGAGTAATCACTGTGCTTCAAATGCTGAAATTTTAATAGCATTCAATGAAATATAAACGAAGATAGAGCATGTTTTAATAGGTGGTATTCATGAAGTTGCGGATACTTTGATTCCCGATATAGGGCACTTCGGATAACAGAGACTTTCAACAAATTGGGCACTCTGATAACCGAGTTTTATCTTCTACCTGAAATGCATTTATGTATATTTTGGCTACTTTTACCAAACATTTTAAAGTACGAATCAATGTACAATGTACATTGTCAATCCCGACACATTGGGAATCTATAACGTAATTACATACACATGTAAAATAAAACCAATAACGTTTTTCGTTTTCAACAATCTTATTACTATTAATTTATATAATTAATATTATAAGTGTAAATTTTAAATAAGGTTCAAATGCTTATTTCTGAAGTTATATATTTCAAGTGACGACCAAAAATAATTGTCTAAATAATAAACTTGTTTTTAAGTGGTAAATTAATAGAATTGAAAATACAACGGATCATGTGGATCAACACGACTGTGTTCAAATGAACTTATAGCAGGACTCTAGATAAGGGGAGCAAGCGGTCTTAAAACGGCCAATACACCTCATACAATCCTTTGTCATTGGTGCTCATTAGAACCGCATCTTGAAAAAGATACTAATGCGCAGCTATAAAATTTAAGAGATTGGAAAACTCCCTTTATATTGAGCTCTACTTATAGGAAGCACTTTCCTTTACACTTTCCTTTCCCTTTTATTATCATATTCCAAAGGGATAAGAACATGTTTCGGTAATTTACGTCAGTACATACATTTTTATGTATTGCCTGCTTACTATAGCAGTATTCCACAGCGATTTCTGCATTTCTGATTTACTTAATAGTGTATGTTTTATCTGGTAAAAAGTGTCGAGTTATCTGGAATCGAAGTGCCATTGTCTTTGAGATGATCGGTAAAAGAAGTGTCCATGAACATTTGGCATCCGACTCTTAAAACATTTGAATTTCCTCAAATACGGTATTTAACTAAAATTGTAACATTAATGGACATATTGGTCTAAAATTTCGATTAGTTGGCACGTTCTTGATTTATTTCCAAGTTTTTTTATTTTGTTGAAATACATACTGATCATCGAATTCATGATGATTATCGATGAAATTTCATCTCTTTTTTTTTAACCCACTGTTTTTTTTCACGACTTTCTTGCTCCGCAATACGAAGTACTATACCATTAATCGAACAAACTCTGTTACGTGTCTGAAAACCAAATGAACAGAACATATATGCAAACAAGCTGAAGAACTCAACTCTCGCGCGTGGCTTTTGTTGTTATCTGGTATCAAAGTGCCATCTGTTATCAAAGTATCCGCATACCCGGCGTGAGATGGCACTATCCGGATTCCGTAGTTATCTCCCTTCGGCTTTAACTGTCGAAATCGGGCCTGATCTGGGAGGATTGTTTGTGTATAACTGTTTCTTATTTAGTTTATTGGATGAACAGTTTTACATTAATAGACGTTTCATATATCATTTTCATCAAATATTACAAGAATAATTAACAAGAGCACCGCATAACGGGTGCCACGCTCGGCTGCGCAAGCTTGTCAGATTTTTTTTTAGAGGTAACAGTGACCTTGACCATTGACCTAGTGACCCAAAAATGGGTGTGGCGTGTAGAACTCATCAAGGTGCATCTACATATGAAGTTTCAAAGTTGTAGGTTGAAGGACTTTGATTTTAGAGCCAATGTTAAAAACCTGTACAAACCTTGACACGGACGGCGGACACTATGGCAAGCGGATCGACGCATAATCCCAAGAAACTAGGTTTCTCATGAGAACCTAGGTTCTCATGAGAACTATGGTTCCCAAATGAAATCTTGGGTTCTCATGAAAACTTAGGTTATCAGAAAGAACGACGCGAAAAGCTGTCGAGAACCTAGGTTCTTGTGAAAACCTTGGATATCAAACGAGAACTTAAGTTCTCAGCATGAGAACCTAGGTTCTCATGAAAAATCTAGTTTCTCATGAGAACCTAGATTCTCTAGCGTAAACCAAGGTTTTCGAATGAGAACCTAGGTTCTCATGAGAAACCTGGTTTCTTGGGATTTCATAAACCTATTTTCTCATGAGAACCTGGGTTCTCGTAAAAAACCTAGGTTCTCATGAGAACCTAAGTTCTCATGACAAACCTGGTTTCTTCGGATTTCATAAACCTAGTTTCTCATGAGAACCTAGGTTCTCATGAAAACCTAGGTTCTCAGGAGAACCTAGGTTCTCAGGAGGAACTTGGTTTCTTGGGATTTCATAAACCTAAGTTCTCATGAGAACCTAGGTTCTCATGAGAAACCTGGTTTCTTGGGATTTCATAAACCTAGGTTCTCATGAGAAACGTAGTTTCTTGGGATTATGCGTCGAACCGCTTGCCATGATTATTCTCCAGTTGTCTCCCATTGCTTAGTACACGCTGGCGGCATATGTGTAGAATGATAAGAAATAGACGTGAAACAGTGAATGTTACTCCCAAAGAACATTTTTTGAACGATGTTCAGACAATGCTAAGTCTGAACACGTTAATAAAAAATGAATCTGTATATGAAATACATCTTTAATTGTACATATTATTTTGAGACTAAAATTGAAACAAATTCAGATTAATCGTTACATAATTTATTGTTACAGCATTAAATGAGTTTCAGATATTCAGTTCCCTTGTTTGTGTACAGTTTTCTATTTAAAGTATGTCTGTGATATAGTAAGCAATCATTATGGTATAAATATAAGTTTAATCTCTATTGATAATGTGTAATAATGTCTTATTCAGTCGTAAGTTATCAGCCCACATTGCAAGCAAACGTATGCATTAAAGACTTTGTAAACATATTTCATTAACTTGAGATATCTGCACAAATTAAGTTCTTAACGGCGTGTTTTCATTCTGTCCAGCCCGTGTGTAAGCATATGTGAACCCCATTGATCCTGCGCCCTGAATAATATGTGTCCCGTATTCCAAACGAGCAAGTTAACGCCGTCCGACGCGTAATTCTGGTAACCTAGGTTCTCATGAGAACCTAGGTTCTCATGAGAACCTATGGTTCCCAAATGAAAACCAAGGATATAGTATTGAAGAAGCGTAATTCTGAAAACCTAGGTTCTCATGAGAACCTGTGGTTCCCAAATGAAAACCACGGATATGGCAAGAAGTTCGACGCATAATCCCAAGAAACTAGGTTTTTCATGAGAACCTAGGTTTTTAAATGAGAACATAGGTTCTCGTAAAAACCTAGGTTCTCATTTGAAAACTTGGGTTCCTGAAGCCATGTGCAATCTTCAAGCGAGAATCTAGGTTCTCATTCTGAAAACAGGTTCTCATTCTGAGAACCTAGGTTCTCATGAGAAACCTTATTTTTTTGGGATTATGCGTCGAACCGCTTGCCATAGGACACGACGAGATGGCTACGACAATACCTCGGGTTTCTCCGAAAACAGCCGAGCTAAAAATTGAAACAAATTATATTTAAAGTAATATTTGATTCAATTATCACCACGCGTTATGTTATTAGGGGATGGATTTGATATCGACCTATGCTTGGAATCAGTCTCTGCGTGGAGGATCGTTCATCCAACATTTGTCAAATATCTTTTCCAAATGAATGTTCACTGATAAAATGAGACTGAGAATCTTTAGGCCGCCGTTCATTATAACCATGTCCGAACGAACTAGCAAACAATGATAATCAACACCACGCGTAACAAACGAATAGACGAACAAACGAAAGAACGAACTAAATAACATGAAAGCAAGCACGAAGACAAGCGAAAAAACAAGGAATTATACATTCATGCATGCACGCACGCACGCACCTAACCACCCACAACACCCACCCACACACACCCGTACATACACAAAACACAAAACAGCACTTATAAGTCACTATACATAGGGAACTGTTTATTGTTTTCTATCAGTCATCCTTAAGATTTTGTATTTTGAAATGAAATACTTTCAATGCTGTCCATTGTTTTAACTAAACTCGGAAATACTTGGAAACACGGCGTGAATAAAATGTATTATACATCCGTTTTGGAAATGAACGCAGTAAATATTTGTCTTTCTGAAGATCCTGTTTAAACTACTTTAAATATTGTTTCATAGACGCGTTGTACGATTTACTGACGTGTAACAATGTTTGAACGAAGATGGAAAACTACCATTTTAACTAAAATATTTAAATGAAAGCAGTCCCGCGAGCTGCATAGAAAATGAAAACTCGCAACTTAGTTAAATCCCATGTATTTTCCCTCAGCTATCGGTGCACAATATAATAATAATAATAATAATAATAATATTTATAACAGAAGTAAAAAGCATTACTTGTTTTATTTACTGATGTATCTTGCAGGCTGTTTACATCGCCGAAAAAATTAAATATACGGAATAGTAGCGAGTACTATTGCCCAATTACTTACTGACAAAACCGAGGTTGTTTTACTGTTAATAGATTTTTATTTTATCCATTTTTAGCTCATCTATTTTTTGAAAAAAAAATATGAGCTATTGTCATCACCATGGCGTCGGCGTCGGCGTCAGCGTTGGCGTCGGCGTCGGCGTTGGCGTCGGCGTCCGGTTAAGTTTTGTGTTTAGGTCCACTTTTCTCAGAAAGTATCAATGCTATTGCATTCAAACTTGGTACACTTACTTACTATCATAAGGGGACTGGGCAGGCAAAGGTAGATAACTCTGGCGTGCATTTTGACAGAATTATGTGCCCTTTTTATACTTAGAAAATTGAAAATTTTGTTTAAGTTTTGTGTTTAGGTCCATTTTATTCCTTAAGTATCAAAGCTATTGCTTTCATACTTGCAACACTTACTAACTATCATAAGGGGACTGTGAAGGCACAGTTATGTAACTCTGACTGGCATTTTGACAGAATTATGTGCCCTTTTTATACTTAGAACATTAAAATTTGGTTAAGTTTTGTGTTTAGGTCCACTTTATTCCTACAGTATCAAAGCTATTGCTTTCATACTTGCAACACTTACTAACTATCATAAGGGGACTGTGCAGGCACAGTTATGTAACTCTGACTGGCATTTTGACAGAATTATGTGCCCTTTTTATACTTAGAAAATTAAAATTTGGTTAAGTTTTGTGTTTAAGTCCACTTTATTCCTACAGTATCAAAGCTATTGCTTTCATACTTGCAACACTTACTAACTATCATAAGGGGACTGTGCAGGCACAGTTATGTAACTCTGACTGGCATTTTGACAGAATTATGTGCCCTATTTATACTTAGAAAATTGAAAATTCGGTTAAGTTTTGTGTTTTGGTCCACTTTACCCCTAAAGTATCATAGATATTGCTTTCATACTTGGAACACTCGCAAACTATCATAAGGGTACAGTAAAAGGACAAGTTGCATAACACTGGTTGTCATTTTGACGGAATTATGGCCCTTTTTTGACTTAGTAACTTTGAATATATGGTTAAATTTTGTGTTTAGATCCACTTTACTTCTAAAGTATCAAGGCTATTGCTTTCAAACATCAAATACTTTCATGCTATCATGAGGGTACTGTACCTGGCAAGTTGAATTATAACTTGACCTTTGAATGACCTTGACTCTCAAGGTCAAATTATTAAATTTTGCTAAAATTGCCATAACTTCTTTATTTATGATTAGATTTGATTGATGCTTTGACAAAACAACTCTTACCTGACATACCACAATAAACTCCAGCCAAACCATCCCCCAAGCCCCCCACCCTGAATCCCCCTCCCCCAATTTTTTTTCTCTTAAAGATCATCTAATAAATGACCACCACACACTAACACTATACCCCCCAACCCACCCCCCCAACCCCCCCCCCTGTATTATTTTACTTTTGAAATACTGTCCAACCATCCCACCTAAGAATCCCTCCCCCCCCCCCCCCTGCCCAAAAAATAAAATTGCATTTTTTTTGCATTTTTGGAAGAAAATGTAATTAATGACCACACCCCAACACTATACACCCCCTCCACTCCACCCCTCCTTGCTTTGTGATTGAAATTGAGATAGGTCCATTCACCATTAAAAAGAAAAATAGATGAGCGGTCTGCACCTGCTAGGCGGTGCTCTTGTTTTTATCTAGCAATCAGCATGCTTCTTATTCAATTTTTAATATCAAATTTGTTTCTTCTTCTAATCCAATCTAAGATATCAATTTTTTTGATAATATTTGACAGGTTTGTTTAGTATCATAAACCAGATTTGCAAACAAGTTTGTGGACCAAGCTTCTTCTACATTACTCAATAAATTAAATAAAAAAAACTTAAAATTCATTCATTTCTGAGTTATTTGCCCTTGAGCATTGTGGGGATGTTATTCATGTTTGTGACCAGGCCAGTATTTGTATTTGCCGCAGGAACGTGTTGAATGCCAGTGCCAAGGGTGTGCTGTGGATGTGGACCAAGTCTCCCAGCATGTCCTCTGAGTTTATGCATTCCTGTGGAGACGTCGTCAATCAGGTACTGCAATGTGAACTACCAAATAGAATGCTAGGTTAATGTTCAATAAGACAAATTATTAATTAAAGCTTAAAAAACCTCAGTCACAAGATTTGAGACTTTATTATTATTATTTTTGCACAGCGAATAAACTTTTAAGATATAGAGAATAACAGGTTACTGTCCCATCGTTTTGTAATATAACGGCGAGGCTTGCCTCGCCTGATATATTGCAAAACGATGGGGCAGTAACCTATTTTTCTGTTTATCATACTACATTTCCCTAGAAATCTGCAAAACAATCCATTTTTTTTATTCAAAATGTACGCGATTTTGCTGATCCGGCTTTTACACGTTGACATACATGTTGCAACGGCGTTCGAAAAGACGACACGAATAATCGCTTATTTTAAACATCGTATAGAGAAAAAAAAGTTGTTTGCACTACGAATGAGAAGAGTACACCCGCTTGTATTAAACACGTCTTGAATTGGAGATCAGGAATGGACTGTAACGACAAATTTAATCGAAGAACACACTTAAACGTATAGTTTGGAGATGCCATTTTGGAGATGTGTATTGAAATTGACATTTTGATGATGGTGTCAATATTGACATAAGCGTGTTAAATCGTTCGTTTTAAAAGTTGAGGATTAGCATACAGTTTATCATTTGTCTTGACTTTCTGTGCAACACTTGCGAGTGCAATGACTATATCGATATTTAAGATTTATTTTCCCGTTGATGACGTCATTTAACTTCTGTAGTGCGGGCTGTGGTGATTTTTAAAAAATAAACGCTTTTATGATTTATGACTTTAAACAAGAATAAAATATGTACGTTCTTGGTATCAAATTGTTTGTTTTGTTGAACCTGATTCATGTTGATAGAAATTGTTGACTTTATTGCAAATCTCACGTAACTCCAAACATTGACTGATATAAGAACTTCCTGTTGACCATGATATAAAAAATATATCAGGCAACGTTATATCAGGCAGCTATCAATGCGGTGGTATGATAAAACTAGAATATCAGGCCAGTGTTGATTAAAGATTAAATAAATAAAGTAAATTTTTCCTACACATGACATTGAACAATTTTGTTGTTCATTTCATTTGATATTAGCTGTGGTGAGATACAAGTCTATGAGAAAGGCGGATGCTGCACACCCGTAAGATATCAATGTTCTTGTCGGTATTAGAAATGTATAACATACCCTTTAAAGGTATATACAAAGCTCCTAAGACAAAAAAAGATTTAATTCTTCTTTAGCTCATCTAAACTAGCAGTGCTGATCGCGATATTTTAGCAAACAGTGTCTAACTTTTCCAACTACACAGCAAAGCAGATTGTCATTAGTTTTCACAATGATCCTAGGGTGGCTGTCTTTCAAATTAGTTCAAGTTGTTCTGAATAATTGCATATGTAGGTCAAGAGAGCTAAAATAGTTAGTCAAAAAAGAGAACATCGCCTAGCGGTCCTCTACTAAGTTTGTTCAAAATCATGCACTTGGTGTAAAACTGAACGCGCCGCAGGGGTCACATGATTTATATAGACTTATATGTAAATCTTCTTGTATGAATCATCAAGGAGCAGGGGTTTAATAATTGGTGCGTACATTTTATGATGTTCAAATCATGCGTCTGGGATCAAAACTGGCCATACCGCAGGAATAACATGGTTTATAAACACTTACTTAGCAAAATAATTTCTTTTTTTCAGGTGAGCATTCAAGGTTTCTTAGGGTCCTCTTGTTTAAATTATTAATCCAATGATAATAATAGGTCACAATTCAATGTCAGATGTAATGCATTTTTCCTACTTTTAACTTAAAGTACCAACTTTTGTTCTGTTCATTTTCAATAAATGTAGCGCGCCACAACCCTTGTCAAGTTTTTATTGGTTCCATATGCCACAACTGGTATGTTTTGTTTTCAAATCTTTATAAAGGCATTGGCACTTGCAATAACCTAAAGCTATTTAAATTGCTGATTGCTACTCTAAGTTTCAGGAAACTTGCACACCTATACAATTAAGCACCTTTTTAAGAATCTATTTGAAAACAATGGGCACTCGTTCAAAATTAAAATGTAGGTGCTAAATTGTATTTTCATGTGTTATATTGATGCAATTATTTTGGAAAACAATGTCATTATTTGTATGTAATGATGTTTGCGTGATTCTTAAAAACAGTCTAGAAGACCAGAATACGAAAAGGGACCGGAGTGCATGTACTTTTTACTGTTATTGGAGTAGTCTCCCTTTAATTATTTTCTTTTGCATCTTTTTATGTTGATTTTGTGCTAGTCATTGCTACTAAGTTTAAGATTTTGTTTAAGAAAATGCGTTTACAATACGTTCTCATAAAACAAAACTTCAAAAAATGATAAGAAGTATGCATCATTATGAAATTAAAAGATTCATTTGAATTGTTATTTTCTTTTCTTTTTTGGGTGTATTCTGACAAGTTTAGATTGTATGACAACTCCTTCTTAAAACTTGTTTTGCAAAAACTGTAATTTTGCCCCCTATTTTCCAGGTATGGTTACCGTAATGACATGCACATCTCCAGCATGTTCAGTGCCAACTTCATCTTCTTCATAGGCTTTGGTATCACCATGTACCATGCGAAACAATGCCTGATATTCCCTGTTCCCATAGTGGATGACCATTTCTGGCTATGTAACAGTGTTGTGTTTTTTTTTGACCTTACAATTTCCAATCAAAGGTTTAAACAAAAAATCAATCTAAACATTAAGTACATCTCCGATCCAGCTCTATGAGTTGATCTTACTGTAATTACTCAAAGTTTTTAGACATCTCCTTTTTTAGCCAAAATAATTATTGTTTGTGATTGTAAATTTTTGGACAAACTTGTTTTCGTCCATAGTTAATGATTCTAAATTTTCAGACAGTATATATTACAGCCCTATTTTGCCTGCTTTTTGTCCTTATTATTCTTATCTGGTGACTCTTAGATCATAGGTTTTTACAACCTAATTAAGGTCATAAAACCTGGCAGATGAATACCTTAAGGCAATTGATGATAAAATTTGAGTAAATCGGTAATTAACCATGTATACCAGATATAAACAATAGCTTCACCCAGCAACATTTGATATTATATATTGAAGTAAGCAGTATGTTATAATAGTTTTACTTTTTTATTTAATAACATTCTATGTATCAGTAGCAAAGCTTTTGCATGGTATTTTACAATAATGTTCTATTAGTTGTTGACACAATGGGCGCTTTACATATTGCATCATATTATCCGATCGTCCATGCGATATTTGAAGAATCTCTAAATTTACAGTCACAGTATTTTTCGTCTCTAAATTTTCGGACACCTGTATTTTTTATAATATTTTTTATAATGAAAAACACTTTTACACTCAATTTTGAAAGTTTTATTTAGCAAAAATACAACAACAATGAGTTTAGCAATTAAAGTGAAAAGGATGCTATTTTTCCCAATCCAATGGGATTTGGCCCCATTACCAAAATGGTGGCTAAAAACACTGTGTAGTCTTTGTATTTCAATTGTGGACACTTTTTTTTAGTATGTAGCTTTCTGTACCCTTATTTTAAAATCATTTCTGTATATGTAGTTTTTTTTTTTATTTCGATTGTGGGAAACAATTTCTTTGTATGTAGTTTTTCTGTACCCTTAGTGTAAGATCAGTCTGACATTAGAATCACTTCCTAGCTTGCGATAGAACTGGGGTGGGATAGCCTGTATTGCCTGACTATGTACTTGTTGCGAATAACCATTTCTGGGCATGTAATCCTTGTGTTGACCATTTTTATGTCCCCGGTAGCGTGGCATATAGCAGTTCAACTGTCCGTCTGTCAGTCTGTGTGTCCGTCCGAAAACTTTAACATTGGCCATAACATTTGCAATATTGAAGATAGCAACTTGATTTTGGGCATGCATGTGTATCTCATGAAGTTGCACATTTTGAGTGGTAAAAGGTCAAGGTCATCCTTCAAGTTCAAAAGTAAAAAAATACAATCCAAGGGAAGTAATAAGCTTTAAAAGGGAGATAATTTCTAAACCTGCCAAATGATATATTGAAATTTTATTTCAAAGCAGTGAAATAGGGGGCATCATCTCTTTCCATTTATACAGTGTCTGATAATCTGTGATGCTTGAAGTAATTCTGCATGGGTGGTTTTTGTGTTACCTAGAGAGTAGTTATTTTTTAGTCATATTTACACATAGATCATAATCATATACATTTATAAATGAAAACAGATTCTTTCTTTTTTTTCAAATTGATCAGTAGATGAATAGTATATATATCAAATTTCAATCGTATCTTTTGTTTCAGAACTATCTTATCCTTGGCTTCAACTTCTGTACAGATGCAGGTAAGAAATGATGCTTTTTCATGTTTTATTTGCAATATACACTTTTTGGGAAGCCTTGTTAAAATTAGTGTTGTAAAAGATTGATTAGGTCAAGATTTTCAATCATGACTACTTTTGTTTTTAACTATTTTTCAGTGTGCAGTAAATTTATTTTTTGTTTTCTTTTGTAGTATCACTATTTTTTGCTGCTCGACACATGCAAGGGGAAGCCAAGAAGGAAAATATATCTGTCAAGCAATACATTATGTATATTTGATTTATCTTTTGTTTAAACGAATTTATGCTAGTTGAGTAAAGTGTTTACATGTTTACTCAAAAAATGATAAAAATTGAATATTGGGTAATAACTACAGTCATTAACAAATGAGTCAGGACATATACGTCCAGAGTATCTCCAGACCAGCGTAGGATAATCTGGTCAGTAGCTACCCTCTCCGTTATAAAGTCATGTAAGGTTCCAAGATCGCATAAGCAGACAGAGTAGGCCCTGACCAAACTGTGCAATTGCAAAGACTTGTCTGGTGCTGCGCGGGCTGCCTATGGCATAACAACTACTTTTGCATCACCCAGCTCTAATATATATGTTTACTTGTGTATCTATTAATGCTTAAGAAATTTGCAATCTAAATGCTTGATCTATGAAGCTTTCCAACATTTTTTTATTTGACATTGGTTTATAAAGTAAGATTTAAAAGTAGTTTTTTATGCCCCCAGAACATTGGTTCGGGGGGCATATTAAAATCGGAATGTCCGTTGGTCAGTCAGTTAGTCCGTCCGGATTAGTTTCCGCTCAATAAGTCAAGCAATTGTCATCAGATCTTCTTCAAACTTCATCAAAATGTTTAAGGCAATAACATCTAGGTCAAGTTCGATAATTAGCCAAATTGACCAACACACTCCTGAGTTATGGCCCTTGATTCATCGTAAAATTTGTTTTTTTCTCGTTTCCGCTCAATAACTCGAGCAATTGTCATCAGATCTTCACCAAGCATCATAACAATGTGTAAGGCCATAACATCTAGGTCAAGTTCGATAATCGGCCAAATTGACCAACATACTCCTGAGTTATGGCCCTTGATTCATCGTAAAATTTGTTTTTTTCTCGTTTCCGCTCAATAACTCGAGCAATTGTCATCAGATCTTCACCAAGCATCATAACAATGTGTAAGGCAATAACATCTAGGTCAAGTTCGATAATCGTCCAAATTGACCCAGACACTACTGAGTAACGGCCCTTGAATAATCGAAAAATTGCGTTTTTTCTCGTTTCCGCACAATAACTCAAGCAAATGTCATAGGATCTATGCCATACTTCATGATAATGTGTAAGGTCATAAGATCTAGGTCAAGTTCGATACTCGGCCAAATTGACCCCAACATTCCTGAGTTACGGCCCTTGAATCATACAAAATTGAGTTTTTTTCTCGTTTGAGCTCTCAATAACTCCACCAATTGTCATCGGATCTTCACCAAACTTCATAAAAATTTGGGCACTTCTGAGTAACGGCCCTTGAATCATAAAAAAAAATGCGTTTCCGCTCGAAACATGCTCATAACTTCTATGTCACTTCAGATGTAACCTTCATATGTTGTATGCATGTGTATATGGACAAGGCCTTTCCATACGCACATAAATTTGACTCCTTTGACCTTGACCTTGAACTTAGGTTCCGCGTTTGGGTTTAGGTTTCGAAATCTGTGTTTAGGTTTCATAAAGCGTTTTTGGGGGTATATGTCTTCCGATGGAGACAGCTCTTGTTGTTCATATTTTAATATATGAAAAATTGTTTATCTAAAATGAGATAATGATACATAATACATAATTTGGTACAAGCAAGTGTGCAATAAGGATTCATTTGAAGGAAATTAATGGATCTAATAATAAACTATAAAATTGTATTACCTGGATATTGAGTCTTGGAATGTTTTGATTCAAACTGTTAGAAATCATCAGATTAATCATATAGGTTGCTAAAATATGTTAAAAAAGCATACGCACATTTACCTTGCACTTTATTTTTTCTCTAACTAGTACACACTTTCGCTTGCTTCTAAAACTAATTTTATCCTTACTCATGTTAGTAATCAAATGAATTCACAGAGATAACTTGCTTTTTTAAGTCAAGGAGAATGATAATGTTTCTGTTGTTTATGTTTCAGTCAAGGAGAATGATAACGGTTCTGTTATTTTTGTTGCAGAAAAGGATACTGATAATGGTCATGTTGTATTTGTTTCAGTCAAGGAGAACGATAACGGTCCTGTGATGTATGTTTCAGTTAAGGAGAATGATAATGGTCTTGTTGTGTTTGTTTTAGTCAAGGAGAATAATAACATTCCTGCTGTGTTTGTTTCAGTCAAGATGAACGATAATGGTCCGGTTGTGTATGTTTCAGTCAAGGAAAAAGATAACAGTCTTGCTTTGTTTGTTTCAGTCAAGGAGAAAAATAATCTTCCTGGTGTATATGTTTCAGTCAAAGAGAATGATAACGATCCTATTGTGTTTGTTTCAAACAAAGAGAATGATAACAGTCCTGTTGTGTTTGTTTCAGTCAAGGAGTATGATGACAGTCCTGTTGTTGTTTTTCAGTCAAGGAGAATGATAACAGTCCTGTTGTGTTTGTTTCAGTCAAGGAAAATAATAAAGGTCCTCTTGTGTTTGTTTCAGTCAAGGAGAATGATGACCCATGCAGCAACGTGATGCTGTTGGGGGACATTGCAGGCGTGCTGGGGGTCACCATATGTGCCGCCTCCATCTGGCTCAGTCAGCACTTCAGTAAGCAGACAGCAAAGACTGCCAGTGAATGTTTTGTGTTATAGGAATAAGATTCTGCATATTTGAAGCTGCCTTATCAAATAAAAAGATTGAACATCAACCATTTATATAGTTGAAAAAGTTCTTCTTAAACTTCTCAGATTTTTGTGACAGATTTGAGAGGATTTTGGAAGGGGTTTTCTGATATGTAAAATCTCCATACTCATGCTCATATTTGACTTTCAAATGTTTAGCAGGTTAAAATTGTATACATATGTCCTTTTCAAAGATATGAGTACTTTCTCCTAAGAATTTCCTGGTAAACTCTTTTCTAGAGTTGCGTTCCAACACTGTAATATATTTGAAACAGATTCACATATTTTAATGATTGACATATTAGATCTATATTATTTAATGGAAAGGGTGAGCATGTAGTCATGGCCTTGTGCATCTGTCATGATTCTAATGTAATGGAATTGAGTTCTTGTCGGACTGGAACGAATTTCCCAGGTAATTGTTTCTATCCTACTTGATGTCAGTCATACAGTCTTTGTTTCCTTCTGTCAATATATATACAGTAGGGTGTACATGCACATTGTTGTCAAGTCATTCTATTCCAAAGGTACCGGATACCCTTTTATTATTAATATGACATAATAATATAGTTTTTGTTTCAATGATGAATTGCGTAAGTCTTTGTATGCAGTATCCTTACCAAATGAACAAGCACATTTTGTCATGTCATTCAGCTTAAGTAATTTTTAATTGCCTTTTACTGATATGCCTGTTTAAGAACTAATTGCTAATAATATCTTTCAAAATGTTTATTATTTTCATACAATTGTTTTTCAGATAACTACCTGATTGACGCCATGGGTTCGTTTCTGATCAGCATCGTGATTGGCTCTGTGTCATTCTTCATTCAGAAGCAGAACATTGATAAACTGCTTGGCCAGTAAGTAAAAGCGTATTCACACACTATTTTTTAGTGAAAACATGTTTAATATAATCATAAACAATTTAAGGCAATTAATTTTTATATTGAGTACTGAATATATTGCATTTGTACTTTTATTATAAAATCTTAGTCTTTGAACCGTATTGCTTGATTTTGTCATTTATATGTCCAAATTCCTTCAATTGATTTTGTCTACTAGTAGTTCAAACGGCATGCATTCAAATTTTCCTCTTCTAAGTCCTATTATATGTGTTCAACACTCTTTAATTAAGTTAATTAGCTAAAGATACAATTTACCTGCTCCATGGGCAAATTTGTCAAATGCATGTACGTAAAGTGTCCTTCCAGTCTTAACAGGCTCATTAGGGACAACACATTCTGTTTTTATGGAATTTTGTTAAAAGCAGGTCTCTTTTAAATGAAAATCTAATCCAGGCGGATTGTACAGGCTGATCTGGGACGACTCTTTACACACATGCATAAAGCCCCGTTTTCCCAGAGTGTTAATCATTTGTCTTTTCAACCTTTCCAGAGCACTTCCGTATGAGAAGGACAACTAGCTGTTCCTGAAAAACGACAAGCTTGTGAATGCAGTCCACGATGTGAAAACCATAGATATGGGGGACCAGAGCCGCTTCAAGGCGGAGATCGTTCTCGATGCAAAACTCATCACGTACGACTTCCTACAGACCAAACTGAGCGAGGATGAAATGCTTGTGGTATGTTGACAAATATTTCATCAAGTGTTTAATTTAAATATGCGATTGATTGAAGTATATTTTTTAGTATTTCATTTTATCAAACATTTTTCAAGAAGTTGAAGATTGTACATTATTGTGGTATGTTCACAATTTGTATTGCTTCACGTGTATAATTTGAATATGGGATTGATTGGAGTTTATTTGTTTTTAATACTACCCCTTTTTGCATGCAACAGTTTCTGAGGTAATAAATACATACCTGTGTTTCATTTTAAATGACGTTGTCGAACAAGTTTGATATTGTAGTTGTTAGAATGGAGTTGGGCGGATGGGCAGTAGGGTCAAGGTCACTTGCACTTTGAGTAAAAAAGAACTCGCATAAGAATCAGCACGTTACAAGTAATACGTAATTTTTTTTTGCCAAATCATAATGCAATTTGCTAAGGATACTTGTTAAAGTGATATCTTGACCGATTCTAAGCATTAATGCATTAATGGTCCATTGGAAGATATTGCCACCATGTTGGGGGCTAGTTTTCCTTATATAGCTATAGTAACACTTTGTTAACATTTTTAAGTTCACATGTATAACCCAATCTTTATTTAACTTGAGAACATCTTTTTTAATGATACTTTGGCTGAGCTCAAGGCTAGGTCAAATAGGGTCAAAATCCATGTCACAGTCAAATAGAAGAGAAAGCTTGTGAAGGCTTTAGCGGTTGCATTTATTTCTAAATTATTTTGACAATTGGTCGTAGCATTTGTCCTAGTGATATCTTCATTTATTTTGAAACTTGGTTATGTTGGAACAAAAAAAAGGTCACATGTCGATATGAAAGAAAAAGCATGTGAACACTCTGGAGCCCACATTTATTGCTTTATATTTATGGAACTTGATCGGAACATTTGTACCATGATATGTAAAATGAGATCTAAACTTGGTCGCACTGGGTAGATTATTAGGCCACATAAAAGAAAAAGCTTGTGAACACTACAGTGTCGAATTTGAACTGGGTCAATTTAGGTCAAAACTAGTTGGTCATATTAAAGGAAAATGCTTGTGAACATTCAAGAAATCACTGTTGTTAGCACACTCCCAATGAAATGTCCTCGGGAGATATGTTCTAATGATGATTGAGCTATGGTTCTTCTCTATTTGAAAACATAGCCTTCATTATTCAGGGCAGTTTGCTTTTTGTGGCTTTAGTAAAACCATTTGAAGGCTATAAAGTCACAATTTGTACCCACTCATCGTGATGCTTGCTCAGAACATATAATAATTGTAGACAGAAAATGACTGTTGTTTTGCTTCCAGTTGTTGGTGCATTTTTCCTTAGAAGTCTTTTGTGAAACCTTGTGATTATAACAAATGTATCTGCTCTGAACAGTCAAGTCTTTTTGGGTCTCAGATGAGCTCCTTATGGCATTTGGCCTTTATGTTTTTATTTAAGTTTAAGATGCATTTCACAAAATCTTTTCTCATATAAAACTGTATAAAGTTGTACCTGTTAGAGTGGAGTAATGGCTCCCTTAAAATAAAAGATTTGCAAATTAATTGCAAGAAAATATATTAATTATGTTCATTATTTGCAAAAATTGCAAACAGATACACTTGTGTGTATCTGTAAATAACATGAAATAAATGACATTTGGGCAATAAAACATATGGAGTCAACATACACTAGATTTGTACTAGTAAAAATCTCCAAGACTATGATGTTTTTGTGATCTGTTTAAAGAAAGACGCTACTCAAGGTTCAGATCATCTATCGATCTGATTTTTTTTAATTATTTCATCTCTTGTGTTTCAGAGACTTCAGTCAATTCGCACTGTAGATGAACTTGATATCTTTCACCAGGAGTTTGGCAGCTTCTTGTATGAACAAATTGTCCTTCATATCGACAGACTAGAGCAAGAGATCAAGGTGACACTTTTTTTATGGGATACATTTTTAGTAACTGAATTCTTTGCATGGACTGCTACAAGGCAATCGACCCGATTTTTTACCATTGTTTAGTTTTAGTGTTTTTAGCTAACCAGAGCACAATGTGCTCATGGTTAGCTTTTGTGATCACCTTTTGTCCGTCGTGCATCGTGCGTCGTCCATTGTGCGCTGTCAACTTTTGCCTTGTTAACTCTCTAGAGGCCACATTTATTTCCAATCTTCATGAAATTTGGTCAGAAGATTGGTCTCAATGATATCTTGGATGAGTTCGAAAATGGTAACGTTTGCTTGAAAATATGGCTGCCAACGGGCGGGGCATTTTTCCTTATATGGCCATATGGGCGAATTCGAAAATGATGCAGGTTGGTTGAAAAACATGGCCGCCAGGGTGGCTATATATGGCTATAGTAAAATCTTGTTAACACTCTAGAGGCCACATTTATTGCCCAATCTTGATGAAACTTAGTCAGAAGATTTATCCCAAATATATCTCGGACGAGTTCAAAAATGATGCCCTTTGGTTGAAAAACATGGCCGCCAGGGGACAGGGCATTTTTCCTTATATGGCTATAGTAAATCCTTGTTAACGCTCTAGAGGCCACATTAATTTTCCGATCTTCATGAAACTTGGTCAGAAGATTTGTCCCAATGATATCTTGGATGAATTCGAAAGTGGTTTTGGTTTCTTTAAAAACATGGCCACCAGGGGGCGGGGCATTTTTCCTTATATGGCTATGAATGGCTTTTGAAAAATCTTGTTAACACTCTAGAAGCCACATTTATTGTCCAATCTTCATGAAATACTGAACGTACTGGTGTGACGATGCTTTTGAAAAAGATGGATATATAGAGGATATTTGTTGGATTCGGTGGAATATCGATTTTCCCAGAAAAACAGCGAAAAATATCGATATTTTCACTGTTATTTTTCACTGCTTAAAACAGTGAAATACCAGTTTATTTCACTGATATTTCTGTATAAATCACCGGAAAGCATAAAATAAATAAGAATCCATTTAAGTTAATCTACATCACCGCAATTGTGTATTTTAATTTGCTTGTCATTTATCCGCAGGTCAATAGTTAATAGTTCTTGGACACTGCACTCCCCTTCAATGAGATTTATTTACCTAAAAGTCTCATATTTGAACTTACAATTCTTTTGGGAGTAATGGTCCAGACAACCAATGGATAAAATAGCAACAATATGCTAACCCATAATTTTTCGATGAACATAGTTGAGAATTCCTGTGCTAGCCCCCCATCACAGTATGTTGGGGTATAATAATTGTCATTTTTTTTTCTTCTCAAAAGATTGTCATAGATTATAAGTTGAGGAATATATCATCCAAGACTAAAACTTTTAGAAAGCCATTTTTGTAAAAAAATATTGATAAACAAGGTTTTGTAACAATCTATACTATATATATAGATAGCTTTAACAGCAAAATGTGGCTCACCTGAAACTGATTGTTTCCTATTGATATTAACACATTTTTCATGAAGATCTAGAAAAAAAAATATGGCATTGTGAGTATGAACAAACTATTTGCGTCTATCCGATCTAGTTGAGCCTTGTTACGGAGTTCCTACTTTTATTTATTTGAAAATTCTGGTCAACTGCCATGAGGATCAGGTAAAAATGTAAGTGTTAACATAGATTTTAATGATTATAGTTATTGATCATATACATGGAAGCACATGACCCACTTTTGAACGTGACCTGATAATCACTGATAAATCACTGAGACTAGACCTTGTGACCTAAATTTTGAATATGCTACCTTCAAGGTTGACTTTGAAATCATTATAAATAATGTTCTAACCAATTTACAAGTTGATCAGAGAGAGAATGTGACCACTAAAGTATTTACAAACCTTTTCTTATATTTGACCTAGGTCCCTAATTTTTGACAGAATATGAAACCCAAAATGACATAGAGGTGAACAAATATAAACATTGTAAAATGATATATTATGTGTTCACAATAAACTTTGGATAAAATACAACAGACAAAGAGGGTTAACAAAAGCTAACCTTGTCACATCATAACAAGTGAGCAAAATAACCAAAACTATGACATCATATAATTGCTAAGTAACTTCCAATCACAATAAAATGTTACTTTTGAAACAAATACAATACCTTCCCTTTCTTACTACAGGCTGTTCTAAAACAAGATAGCATTGTATCGCTCACCCAAAACTTCTTCTATACTGTCAAAAACTTGTGTATGATTTGACTAAGTTGTAACCTAGCTTTAGCCTGCACATGACCAACTTGCAAATTCAGCTTTTGATTTGATAAAGATAGACATTGTGAGCAATTTTTATGAAAATCAGGAAGACAATGTGACCTGTAGAAAGGTAAAGGAAATTTTCTTTAATTTGACCTTATGACCTAGTTTTTGACAAACTACCAACTTTCAAACTGAAACTTTATTTCATCGAGATAACATTCTGTCCAATTTTCATGAAGTGTTCACTCACCTTTCCTGTGATTTGTTCTGTTGATCTAGTTTGGACCACATATGACCTACTTTCAAACTTAACCTAGAATCGACCGAGATAAACATTTACCAACATAAGACAAACAAGGGCTGTTTGTAAAACATGCATGCCCCCGATATGGGCTGTCAGTTGTAGTGGTAACCATTGTGTGAATACATTTTCGTCACTGTGACCTTGACCTTTGACCTAGTGACCTGAAAATCAATAATGGTTGTATACCAGTCATTATCAATGTCCCTATGAAGTTGCATGATACTAGGCTTCAGCATTTTTGAGTTATCATCCGGATACCATTTTACTGTTTTGAGTCACTTTGACCTTGACCTTTGACCTAGTGACCTAAAAATCAATAGGGATAATCTGCCAGTCATGATCAATGTACTTATGAAGTTTCATGATCCTAGACGTAAGCATTCTTGAGTTATCATCCGGAAATCATTAAACTGTTTTAACTCACTGTGACCTTGTCCTTTGGTCTAATGACCTGAACATTAATAGGGGTCATATGCCAGTCATGATCAACGTACCTATGTAGTTTCATGATCCTAGGCCTAAGCATTCTAGTCACTGTGACCTTACCTTTTACCTAGTGACCTGAAAAACCAATAGGGTTCATCTGCCAGTCATGATCAATGTACGTATGAAGTTTCATGATCCTAGGCCTAAGTGTTCTTGAGTTATCATCGGGAAACCATCTGGTGGACGGACCGACTGACGGACTGACCGACATGTGCTAAACAATTTACCCCGAACAAGCCACATAAGAAATGCAGCATAACACATTCTAAAAGTAAAAGACATATGTGCAATGATATCTTTTCTTCAAATTGTAAATGAACAAACAAGAGGGCCGGAAAGGCTCAAAGTCGTTCACCTGAGATAACAAGATATTTTTGGGACAAATATTGTGACCAAAATTCATGAAGATCTGAAAATAAATGTGGCCTCTCGAGTGTTAACAAGGTTTTACTATAGCAATATAAGGAAAAATACCCCACCCCTGGCAGCCATGTTTTTAACTAGAGCTGTAACGATTCACCCATCATTAAATTCAATTCGATTTCGATACCAAATGGTCCGATTCGATTATTTACGATTCGATTCAAATTAAACTATTTGCTGCTTATTTTGAAAACCATTTAATGTTTGGTTTGTCCAGAGCATGCATAAATATGTTTGGTATTTGTTATTAACTTATTATGTTGTACATTTAAAGTGTTTAATTTTTTAAAATACAATTTAAAACGCAACATTGTTTTATGAGTAACACATTAATTGAACACAACATCCTGTTGATTTATCTTGAATAACATAAAATGTACATGCGTTTAACAGAAAACAACAACAAACAAAAATGTAAGTATCTAAACAACATCCAGTTCTTTACAGAATGCACACAGTTTAGTAAACAAAACATATGGGTAACTTACATCAACAAAACACGTTTTGCACGTTGCCTTTGCATCAGAAACTTCGAAAACCCGAAATGATCGAAATATTTTTAATTTTAATTTTGACGGTGCGTCGTTCGGCATGGTTGAAGAAGCCATTTTACCGGCTGATGTAAGGCTCAGCATGGTATTCATTCATTAATTCATTGGATTCATATTGGCTATTGACCAATCACAATACGTATTACAAATGACAAGAACGTTAAGATGTCGGTTTTGGAAAGTAAGGCTTAAAATGCGGATCAATCGGGATTGCAGTGAATCGAATCGATATTGGCCGTATTGGTATCGAAATTTAATCGGCAGCGTTGAACCGGGTTTTTTTATTCATTGAACCGAATCGTTACAGCTCTATTTTCAATCAATTATAACCATTTTCGAACCAATCAAAGATATTATTGAGACTTATATTCTAGCCAAATTTTATGAAGATTGGACTATTAACGTGGCATCCACAGAGTTAACAAGGCAAATGTTGGCGGTTCACGACGGCCATAAAGCGATCACAAAAGCTCACCATGAGCACGTTGTGCGATTACACTCAACGTGTTCAAATTTTTCTCACAGGCTTTGCCATTGACCTTTATAGTATGGATGGGTTTGTTATTATTTATTGCTATCATGTACCTGCAATATTGTGTGTATGTTTACAATACACAAAGCATATGATATAAATAGACTAATTGAGCTTTTAATAATCTGATTTCTATAGCCAGGTCAATTTAGGACTTAAAAAAGTATTTTTGATCTGTTTTGTGCAGGCTCTTTTTCCATGACTGTCAAAGTGAACTTTCCATGTGAAAAGGATGTCAATTTTTTCTGAAGTACTACATTCAACCATTGTGTATAATGAACTGTTTAGCATATACTTTGCCATTTTGATAGGAGATGACCAGGGTGACAGAGAAAAGGGATATGCATTTGAGATCTGGTCAGGACTCCATCTAAAAGTGGTTATATTTAAAAATGTTTAATCACCACATGACCACGGACTCTAGATCTCCGTGACGTGACTAAGGTTCTAAATTAATCTTATATGAACATTTGAACTATATCTTTTTAACATTAAAAACCAATATTTGATGTACAAATTTAATCTACCAATGTGTACAGATACTACTTAACATATATTTGACTGTATTGAATGTAGGAACTAGTTAAATATCCATTAGAAAAAGAGATCAGGATATGAAATATTCATTGCCTGAAGCACTGACCCTGGAGCTATGTTTATATATCTTTAAACACACTGATTAAAGAAGTAAAACAATACATTGCTACAACAGAGATAAAATCATCCCCTCTTAACAATATGATTCATAATTATGTATCATATTTTTTAATATGGATCTGGATAGGTACACAGCAGGATGTTTAGGTGTGCGCGCTGAGGGAGAGATATAGGAGTTACTAATATTTTGGATTTAATTTAATTAACTGAAATTCATCACTGAAGTTACAGTATGATCTCATTTGATATAGATGTACATGATTGTATCAAGCAAAATATATTAAATAATTATCAGTATTAATTCACTGTCATGATTTTAGTATCATTTAAATGATTTCAGTAGTCTATCATTCATATGCATCAATTTTGTAAATATCAATATAAGTATACTACATGAAAACATGCATGCCCCTCATATCGGCTGTCAGTTGTGTTGGCAGCCATTGTGTGAATACGTTTTTTGGCACTGTGACCTTGACCTTTGACCTAGTGACCTGAAAATCAATAGGTGTCATCTGCGAGTCATGATCAATGCACCTATGAAGTTGCATGATCCTAGGCATAAGCTTTCTTGTGTTATCATCCAGAAACCATTTTACTGTGTCAAGTCACCGTGACCTTGACCTTTTACCTAGTGACCTGAAAGTCTATAGGGGTCATGTGAGAGGCATGATCAATGTACCTATGAAGATTCATGATCCTAGGCGTAAGCGTTCTTGTGTTATCATCCGGAAACTATTTTTCAAAGTTGAGTCTCTGTGACCTTGACCTTTGACCTAGTGACCTGAAAATCATTAGGGGTCATCGCTGAGTCATGATCAATGTACCTATGAAGTTTCATGATCCTAGGCATAAGAGTTCTTGAGTTATCTTCCGAAAACCATTTTACTATTTCGGATCATCGTGACCTTGACCTTTGACCTAGTTACCTGACAATCAATAGGGGTCATCTGCGAGTCATGATCAATGTACCAATAAAAATTCATGATCCTAGGCATAAGCGTTCTTCAGTTATCATCCGGAAACCATTTTACTATTTCGGGTCGCCGTGACCTTAACCTTTGACCTAGTGACCTGAAAATTAAATGGGGTCATCTGCGAGTCATGATCAATGTACCTATGAAGTTTCATGACCCTAGGCATAAGCGTTCTTGAGTTATCATTCGGAAACCACTTTACTATTTTGGGCACTATGACCTTGACCCCCTAACCTAGTGACCTTAAAATCAATAGGGGTCATCTGCGAGTCATGATCAATGTACCTATGAAGATTCATGATCCTAGGCTGAGCATTCTTGAGTTATCATCCGGAAACCATCTGGTGGACGGACATACGGACCGACATGTGCAAAAACAATATACGCCCTCTTCTTCGAAGGGTGGCATAATAATCCAGTAGCATGAACCAACAAGGGAGGCAACTCGGTATGTCACAATATGGCAGTGTATAAAAATGGTACTTAATTATCTCGCTTAACATGGGTCTATATACGTTTAAAAGTTATTTTCTGATTAATGAAACAGTCCGAAATCATTCATTGAAAAAGTCGAGATATTTATCTTGCGGAACATGCAATGCTATGCCACATGCAAGCCATTTAGAAAGTAAATATCGTAAATCAAAAAGTTTTATTTTTCGCGGTCATAGAAAGTGTTCCTGGCTGAAAACGATTACTTTTAAATCATTCATGTATTAATTTTTAGCAAGAAAGAGGTAGAATATTTGTGTAAATTATGAGAATTTTTATTTAAACTTGTGTCTGCTACAATTTAACGAGTGGTTACGGAAATTACCGATTGTACAGATGTATCGACAGACATATGCAAAACGAAAAAATAGCTTGCATATTTCAAGTTTATCAGCCCTGAAATCACCTATTAATCAAATGAGTATCGACATTTGTAAAATAAAACCCAGTTATGTTCATTAACACCAAAATCATAACGATATGGAAAATTTCATTACTGACAAGTTTCGTTTCTAATGGTTTTCTCAAATATTCTACCACAAAATTGTTGTATACCATTACATAAATGAATAACCAGTAATAATTCCTTGATTTTGGGGAGGAACACCGTCTATAAATGCTTATAAATACGCATTAAGGCTCAACTAAAGTGCATAAAATATTGAAAAATTAATCATAATTCAAGTGAAGTCAAGTGTTCGTTCTATCCGATATATTCATTCATCCACATTGCTCAGTCACTCAATTATATTGGAAATTATTACGAATATCTGATTAAACTTGCATTATTTATTTTTATCTTTAAATTTCCATTTCATAAATGTTTTTTTTTGATAAACGTCATCAATTGTATATTGATTTCTCCATATTTTGAAAAACATTTAGGCAAATATTACTCATGTAAGATAAAATGCAAATAATTAATAAAATATTCCCTTTTAATCAGTATATTAATTTATCGGTCAATAACAATATCACTTTGAACATTAAATTATTTAAAAGTTATAACAAACATTAAATGTTCTCCGAACAAATGATTCATAACACATATAACAGATTGATAGGAAGATATGAACACATCAAGGTTGCTAGGTTGCCCGCCTAGAATGGTCCTGTTAATATTGAAGTACTTGATATCTAAATTTATTAGCCGTTGGGTGTTGTAAAGACATAAACAAATTATGATATGTCTCAAGGTGTAGAATTATTTTGCATTTAGTAAAAGAAAGGCAACATATAACCCTTAAGTGGCTGACAAGAACGTGTGGCTGAATATAATTAAAAAGAGGCATTATGCTTCTTGAAAAAAAAAACATCATTATATATTAATTTTCTGATCAAAAGTGTTATTTTTAGTGAATAGGGGAAATACATTTTCAGAATAAACAATATAATCATAAATGTTTTGGTGAAGTGCATTATAGTATTATCATAGTACCATTTTGGTCTAAAAATCCAATAACATTTTTTTAATTTCTTAACCCCTTGTTGCCAAAAAAAATCATGAAAAATAGAATTTTCAGAGTAACCTATTAAAATAAAATAAAAAATGCTTTATTAGACCCTAGATATTATTTTTGCAATCATTTTTCATCAATTACATATGTTTAAAAAAATTATTGTTTCATGCTACTCATTGTACCAGTTTTTGTCAGAAAATTAATTACATTTTTTTTTAAATGTGTTACCCCTTGTTGCCAAAAAATTCATAAAAAATATAATTTTTAAAGAAATCCTTTAAAACAAAAAGAAAATGCCTTTTTAAACCTTAAATAGTATTCCTGCAAGCATTTTACATCAAATATTTATGTTTGAAAAAATCATTGGTTCATGATAAATACAGTTTGATATACTGTAAATAATGTAACTACACATCCAAGTAGTGAGTCCATCAACTATTGCAACCGAAACACCTGGTGTGCCAAGGCACCAGCCAAAGTCAAATGCCTTCTGACTTAGTGCATTTTACTATTTATAACATCTATGCGTTTGAAAAAATGTTTAATCTTAAATGACATCTTCTGACCATGCATGTCCTAGATTTCAAAATCCAGGCCCTGGTCTGACACATTGGTAACATTAAAGTTAAAACGTTACCATGCTTCTGAATTTAATTAGCCAGGTCACAGGAAAAGGGAAGTCTAATCAGTATCCAATTAAACTATTTGTCATTGTCAGAAAACCGCTCTTAAGCAAAAAGCTTTCAAGCAACTGCAGGCTGATCTGGATCTAAACTGGCCACAATCGCCTTAATGTCTCTTTTAATGTGATACAGTTCATTTAACTTTAAAGGGATCTTTTCATGTTTTGGTAAATTGACAAAATTTTAAAAAGTTGTATCGGATTCGCAAATTTTCGTTTTCGTTATGTAATATCAGACATAGCGAAAGCCCGTCGGCCCGCCGCCATTAGCGACGAACATTCAAAAAAGCCAACGGTGAAATGCAAAATCGTCGGCCTTACTGGCCGGCGATTTTTGCTTCAAAGAGTGTAACCCTCTTGCAGTTTTCACAACTACATTATTTTTGATTACAAAGTCATGATATTTCCGGATATATTACGTTGAATTTCGTAACAATCTGCATCGATAAATTCCGAAAGTGATTTAAAACGTCAACGAAACGTCTCGCCGAACGACATCTATTGGTGCGCGAAAGTAGTCGGACATATACGAGAAACGTTCGTTGCACACATGTTGTTAACGTGATCCAAGATGGCGGGCAATAGAAAGACATAACGATGCCCATGCATGCAGCGAAAAGGACAAATAACAATCGAATTAATGCAGACGTCACATAATTAGTATGGATTTATTAAAAGCGCGTGTTATTTTACAACGGAGCATACATTTTAGATACTTCTTTTGGAAATGTTCTGAATGTCACACAACAAGTGTTTGAAAATTGGAATGCAGTCTTCTCGCGAAGACAAATGCATTTAACAGTGACAGGATTATCGTTCGGAAATGCAAAAAAAAGGCACACATGATTCGATTAATATGTAAATAGATCTGTATTTAATCAGATTCATGTGCATATTCTGCTTTATTATGTTTGCAACACTCTACAGTTAACTGTACTGACATGTTAGTGAAATGTATATTTAAAGTTAAACTTATTTAATATATTAATTACTCTTAGCTAAATACATCGACACCACTCAAGTATATATGTGTAAAGCGTAAATATATCAACAAACTGAAACTAATACGCATTATTAATTCCAAACCAGATTTTCATGATCATGTTTGCCCTTTTGTGAATTTTCTTTGCCATGTCGAGGCAACTGGCTCTATGTAATCCCTAGTAAAACGCTTCAAATCGAGGCCTGTGAAAATTTCAACTGGCCTGTGAATTCGTTCTCCTGGTAGGCCAGTCTGGCCTGTTAATTGTGACGGTCTTTCGCCATGTCTGTTATATGTGAAGAAACAGTATTACTGAACATTTACCTGGCATGGTCTAATAGCGCCATTATGTGCATCTTTTAACGATTTAAAAATTATAAAGCGTTGCAACGCGAAACGATTGAATAATTTGGAGAATTCTGTTGTTGTCGTTTAATGTTGTGAAACTACGAAGATTGTTTATATTTGGTATAAAATACATCAACCATTTATACTTGGCAGAATAGTCGAGCAGGCTAATGAGTTTTACTCCAGGACTAAGGGGGTCACTGGTTCGAGCCCTGCTGTGGGCTACATTTTTTAAAAGAATTTTATTCTGGATTTTTCACTGGAGCTTTTAAGATCCAATGTTTACATTTATCAATATAAAGCATTTAATGACTAACTTCAGAACATGCCAAAATCTGTGAAAAGGCCCCTTTAACATGATATCTACTCCTATAAATATGAGGTCGATATACATGGACTAAACGGTATATTACGTCTAATTATTTGGACTATAATGATATCAACTACTTAAATAGAAAGAAGAAAGAATTCATACAAACCAGTTATTTGAGTAAAGAGTATGTAATCAATGTTGTATTTCAGGGCAGCTTGGTGATATGCAAATCCCATATGACATGTTGATATCGGGTATCATAGCCATTCAATAAGTCGCAAAACGCTCGAACAAAATTTATAAAGCAAAATGTGACTTATATCACAGGAGTTTGAAATTCTATCCACAAAGCTTATCTAAAGGCTGAATAATAAAAAACACTATATAGTATAAAGACTACAGGAATGAAACGCAGCAGACCCTAGTTGCAATAATTCAACTCTAAGCTTTATAGCCCGATGGGCTGTTCATAGTTGCAATGCGCTCTCTCTTGTCCATGGGTGCAAAATGTTATCAACAATGCAAGGGTTAAGGAACATTGAAACTGCAAGAACTTATTAAAGTTTACCTATCTTAACCACAAACGCATCCAAATGGTACCATTAAAGCAAGAAATAATTGATTTTATTGACTTAGGTTATGTTTTGTACGCTGTATCCGCCATATTGGAAAATTGACCCAATATTGATTAGGTCGCAGTACACCAATATTTTGCACGTCGGGTTATGTGCTCCAGCCTATAAAGTTGATAACGATGTGGTATTCGATACAGAATACACTGTTTCAACTTTAAACATAAACATGTCAGCGAGAAAAGTGTGTTGAAACATCGTCGTGTTTTTATAGGGTCCATGCAAAGGATAACATCCGTAGGTGCCATTCAGGTAAATTTAACATGTTTATGAAGTTTATTCATTATTTTCCTCAATTTGTCTCGAACGACGTCTGTTTAGTAAAGCGCACGGATTCGCTGCGCTGACCTGCACCCATGTTTATGAAGGGGTGCATATGGACTGCCAGAGCCGCCATAGCAAAAATTATCAAATGCTCTGGGAGTCCGTTTATAGGGACTAAGCAGACCCCGGACCCGCCCATTTTTCAGTAAACAAGGGAAATTACTGGAAAAACAGGGTATCCTACATCGACCCATGGTAAAATAATCAAAAGGACCGGTGAAATACAACTACGAACACTACTAACCGTGAACTACCTTCCTCTTAATTCACAATTATTCAACACTTTCCGCTCATCGTTGGATCCATTGCGAGTTTTTGTTGTTTTTTAGGCTTGATTGCACTCTACCGGTACGCAGTTGTTTACCACTATCGACAAAGCTGGGGTTTGGGGGCGGTAGTAATGATACTAAGGAAATATATATTATATAAAAAGGATTATTAGGTGTTGCGTTAGGTGTTAGATATTGGGCGCTTAGCAACGATACAATTATACGCTTTTTCATTCTTTTTTACGTACCGGTAACGTGCAATCGTTCCCGTTTTTTTATTCCCATCGTAATATTAATACATATATCACAGTGTGTCGTCATACATGTGTTGATCAACTCCATGTCGTCTGCTAAAATGTCTTAAGATTATTTTTAAAGTTTTTTTCCAAGTTATCTAAATTCCGAAGAATTATTGTTAAATCGTCAAACTGCTTGGAACCTGACCAGATCCCAGTAAAGGATATCATGATTGACCTCAGCAGTTAGTTATCAGTGTGTCTACGGCAGTTTAGATGTGTCGTTACTTTATGCATTTAAGCATAACATGTTGCTTAATTAATTAGTACAATGTCCGACGATGTAGACCTTACGATTGTGTCTATCTGGTTTATGTGCTGGTGTAACCAAGCTGAACGATCAGCGGTTCTAGGGAAATGTCCGATCATGCTTAGAATTATATCCTCCGAAAGAGACAATTTATGACAATAATAATATCACAGGAGTTAGCCTATGTAGTCTATAGAGACTATATAGGGGGTGTCTACTTTTATTATTTAGCCATTACATTAACTTTATGAATAGAATTTCAAACTCCTGCATCAATATACATGCACTGTTTAGTGGCTATAAACGCTTTGTTAGACAGGATATACTCTATATGTTGATGATGCATTATGTACACGAATACGAGTACTAGTATGTTCGCAAAGTATTTGCGTGTATAGTAATCATTAAAGCTGTTGTGATATTTACTAAGGGTGTTCGTTATTATTTACTTAAAAATAACTATACCATTTCCCAGTCACTAATCATCAAATTCGTGACATATCATAAGGTAAGTTAATACAGTCAAGTAATATGTGCCAAATCGGAGTGGTCTATGAAGACATCCATGTGACTAGTGGCGGAAGGTCGGTGGTTCTAGTAGACTACCAAGGTCGCAGCCAGTCCGAGTCCGAAAGTTGGGTGATTCATACCGTATGCCAAATGTGAAAATCATGCACCCATATAAGAAAATGGGGCCTCTCTTGTCATAAAAGGAAGCTATTCATATACCTGGGAGCGCTATAAAAGGTGGCCATTCTCCCCCCCCCCCTGAATTAAGTCATAGAGTGTGATCCAATTATGGCATATCTTTGTGTTACACACAGAAGTGGTCAGTTTTACAATTAACTTGACATAAAACACATCGAAAACATACCATATCGCTATGCTTAGATGACTGGCCATGAAAAAATACCACTCGATAGGAAATTTTCCAATTTCAAATTTCCCGCTCCATGATCATTGGGTTACGTGTCTTTTGTTTACGTCAATACAACATCAACAACATTATCTTCTAATATAATAAACATTTTAATTAACTTACAAATAAAAACAAACGCATTCTATTAATGTATAGGAATATGTATTATAACATATAAAATAAAGAATATATTTCTTGCTGTTTTTGTTATCGAAGTGGAAGTACATGGCAGATTCGCAGTGAATATAAAAACGACGGGACGATTGCACGTTACCGGTACGTAAAAAAGAATGAAACGGCATATAATTGTATCGTTGCTAAGCGCCCAATACCTAACGCAACACCTAATAATCCTTTTTATCCTATATAGTTCCTTAGTATCGGGAGCTACCGCCTCAAATCCCCGCTTTGTCGATAGTGGTAAACAACTGCGTACCGGTAGAGTGCAATCTAGCCTAAAAACAACAACAACACGCAATGGATCCGACGATGAGCGGAAAGTGTTGAATAATTGTGAATTAAGAGGAAGGTAGTTCACGGTAAGCAGTGGTCGTAGTTTCTTTCACTGGCCTTTTGATTATTATACCATGGGTTGATGTAGGGTGGCCTGTTTTTCCAGTAATTTCCCTTGTTTACTGGAAATGGGCGGGTCCGGGGTCTGCTGCGTTTCATTCCTGTAGTCTTTATACTATATAG
Source organism: Dreissena polymorpha (assembly GCF_020536995.1). Taxonomy (NCBI): domain Eukaryota; kingdom Metazoa; phylum Mollusca; class Bivalvia; order Myida; family Dreissenidae; genus Dreissena; species Dreissena polymorpha. The sequence goes on along the minus strand of NC_068355.1, from coordinate 47,924,913 downwards.
GGGTATTTTTTTATTTTGCCATTATATTAGCTTTATGAATAGAATTTCAAAGTCCTGTGCTTAAATTGATAACCAAAAATACCCGTATCATCAGTATGCCAGTTTTGCCTTGTCAAGCTGTCGAGATCCAGAAAGTGCTTCATTCACATCGATAGCGAAACAAGCCGATTTAAGCTGTAAGAACGTTTTGACACGAGTGTTATCAAGTCTCTCATGGGCGAAGCCATTGTTGTAGAAAGTGATTCATTCACATCGAATATATCCTTCGAAGTCCATCCATTGTTGTCATTAGCGGACATTAAGTGAATAAATAATTTATATATCATAAATGACAGCTTCTAAACAGCCTCCGTAGTTCAGTGGTTAAGGTGCTTGCGTTGAAATCCAGAGGGCCCGGGTTCGATCCCGGGTCGGGGCACACACATGCCAGTCATGTTTCAGCGGAATGCTGACTGACAATTAAAGGCTTAGCCCGGCATTAAGACGTGATTTAAATAGCGAAACAAACCAATTTATGCTGTAAGAAAGTTTTGACACGAGACTCTTATGGGGGCGGCCATTTTTGAATGTTGAAACACGAACGACAACTCTGCTAGGAGAATGTTATCAATGAAAATCAACGAGGTCGAGTTATGTCGATTAGAAAAACTGAGTTATCTCAATCGGACTGGCTCGGTCGTTTACATAGGTCGCCAATGTGATTTTTTTATGGTATCATACCTTAGACGATGCTGTTAACAGCATCGTCAAAAAGGTTCTTACAGTTCTTTTTCGGCGTAGCTATATACGCAAGCTTTTCACCTTACCTGACCTTTGTAAACGCGAGGCTTGCCGAGCGTTTTATAACATGGTTCGAGCCGAGCATGATAAACTTGATCTTTATCCAAAACTCACATACTATTATATTTATCCTGTTATTTCCTCCTTATTTACAGTAAATATTATCAAATATCACATTTTTGGACGATTTTGAGTTTCTGTAGTTGACAAAAACTGATTCTCCAATTTTTGGAAAAACCCAATTCTGATCTAAAAATAGCGATAGTATAAACCGCATGTTTATACGATCGTTGTAAACAGCTCGTATGAAACTTCTCTGATTGAACGAAAGTCCGAATGCAGGGGCGTAGCTGGGCTGATTTTCAGTGTACGCAAACGGCATGCTAGGGGGGTCCGGGGGCATGCTCCCCCGGCAAATGTTTTATCTTTACGAAGCCGTACGAACATTCTAGAGAGGTTTGAGAAAAATATTATAGTGCAAAATATGGCGTGATAAATTATGATATGATACCATTTGTCTTCGATTAAAAAACATGTGATTTTCCTTTAAGATTTTTATTCCAGAATCTTGTCGGGGTATATCATTTAATGTATGTCTAAATGAAACCTTGTTATGGTATGGTATAACATAGGACATAACACTTTTGGATAAAGGTAACTAAAGCTTAATTTGTATTGTTAAAACACAAATACAAGAGACATAATTAAGCAAAATATCCATATTTTAGATAGCAACTATGTCTATCATATTTACTCGATAACTCTAGTCACTTACATCTCGTCTTGTATTCTCTACCTATAGCAAAACACATTTAAAAACAATACACGTAAACTGTATATATTCTAATAAATGCAAGGTCTCTTGTATTACTTGCATTACATTACACGCGAAATAAAAGGGCCAAACGGCGCTCCTTTCGTCTGGCAAAAACGTCAACGACCTCTTCCAGATCGATCTCTCGCTCTCGGTGTATAGTCAACAGGGCAAGACCGGACATGCGCTCCGTTCCCATGGTGCTACGGAGGCATGTCTTCACCTGTCTCATTGTACAAGACCTCTCCGCTGATGCTGTCGATACTTGCATGCAGGGCAGAACGAGAAGATATTGCAAGTTTTGTTCTCCTACCCATCTCTTCTGTGCCCACGGCGTCAGTCTCCAAGTTCTCATAGAACCGCAAAAGCCGTTTGGCAGAGTAGTCTAAGGCAAACGCTGTTGTTAGGACAGTTGCCATCGTGTTTTAGCGTGCATCGAGTCGGAGGTGTGTATAATGGCGAGATTCAACCAGTGTACCTTGCAGTGAGTGTATACAGCTCTCGCGACGATGGCTTGGAAGCGAGTCTGGACCCCCTTCTGCTTCCCAGACATGTTCGACGCACCATCATAAACTTTGCCGCACATTTTCTGAATGTTTACTCCAAGAGCTTGAAGGTTCTCCAGGCAGGCATTAGCCAGAGCTTCGCCGGTGGTAGACTTACACTCGGCAAACCCATGGAATTTCTCTCGAAGACAGGCTTTCTCTGCATCGTTAAATCGAAGGCAGAGAGCCATTTTCTCCATAGTGGCAGCATCAGTGGCTTCGTCCGCCATAAATTTGATGCAGAACGACTGTACTGGATGTTGGCTGGTCTGATTTTCCGTCGAAAACATCTATGCACGGGGCGACATCAAATAAGCAGCCTTTCTTAAAATCGCCCGCTTCGTTAACAATCAATTCGGATAGATAGTAGAAAACAACGATAAAGCGCAGTCGATATTAATGTTATGGATAGTCACCACGTCACCACGTGAAAAGAAACGTGACCTCGAAAATGGTAGCTAAATCATGCGTATTCTATGAAGTCGAAAAAAACTTTAAGACAGTTTAAGTGTTTTCGATATGAAAATACATCTATCGCATAGAAAAAATGCCTCACCCAGGTTAGGCATCACATTTAATTGCATTTTTTCGATCACTTTAATTTTGTATTTTTTCCAAACAGCGAACGCACGTGCGTATTTGCGTATGCCCAGCTACGCCCCTGGAATGTATGTTGAGAAAGTAACTAAATATTGATGTTATATTATTTTTTTAAGTGATTGTGGCAAACTACCGATTGAAAAGGCATTTTTTATTTCAACAAAGGAAACTGTTGAAGCAGACGCCATGCTGATTTAATGTAAACATAATACTCCAGAATTTGATTGATTATCGTGGTCAGCTGATAGATAGTAGACTTTCGAGTTTCTGCGAATATTGCCGATCTCCTGGATATGGGCTAAAGGTGAAGTGTTTTGGTTATCTGGAAGACTTGTGGTCAGCAGCAATAGATCACTTTCTCGGGTTAACCTTCTCAAAGGATCAATCTCAGCATGTTATCTCATTAACAGCTACAGGCCATTATTGTATTGCTGATAAGGGCTGAAGTCTATCTGAGTAAAGAATCTGGACTGAGGAATTTTCTTTAGACCAGAAATATGTTAGATGAAAATATTCAGCGATATAATTATGGTATGTCAATACAAGATTCTTAATGTGTTTTCAACAATACCATGATATATAATAATTTTTATTAATTTAACAAGAATTATTACATCATATTGACTTTTGTATTAAGCATGAGCGCGATGATTCTCGATACTGTTAATAATCGACAACCCAGTAAAACAGGTTTGTCTGAATATGAATATTTAAAATATGTACGGATACTTCACGTGTGGCCGGTTGACTTAATGTTTTAATTTTACTTCCATTCTTCTTTTGGTTTTCTGTTTTGTATCTATAGGTTTATGACTAGCAATATGTAATAATGTAAAATAAGCCGCGAACACTCAGCGTAACATCCCGTCCTGCGTGTGATGCAGCTAAGAACTGCTAAGGAAAAGACATTCGCTATATTTGATCTCATTCATTGAACTCTTCACCTTTCACCAAATCCAACCACAATCAACGCCGTATATCTTTTGTTAAAGATATTTCTTGTTGTAATACAAGTGTTACTTATATTTTAATGTTTCATAAGACCTCTGTTTTAAGAAGACCCACACTTTCCTGACATGATTTTCCTTTAAAGAGTTTTCGAAGTTTTCGTTTTAAAAACGGGCTTATTACTTTGTATGTAAAGTACTAGAACATTGATTTTAGCTTTGTTGCCATTTTAATGTTTGGCAATACACAATACGTGTTCAAAGTTAATTGTTGATAACTAATTTCAATGTTTCGAGATCTTCAACGAAAATTATAGCTGGTTGACATTCCCACGAAATAAAGATATTTACTATCAAAACCATTATCTTATCCCCTTCAGCACAACCATGGAAATTTTTGTTCAGTTTCTTCTCAAATTAATGAAATTGAACTTTCGATATTCAGAAATTTAAAAAATGTATCTTTAAGAATTGTTATTGTTTTGTAAAAGAAGTTTATAAAACATGTTACCGGTAATTACATATCTCCACGCGCGCGCGCGATTTTAAGTTAACACTTTGGCCCTCGCTACACTTTGAACCCATTATCGTATGGCCTTGCGGAAAGATATTTATTTCGCAAATTGGTCAGGCATTCACTAGCGAACGATAAGACTTGCAGAGTAAATACCTAGGTTGTAAATTGTCAAGTCAACATGTGCAGCTGAAGTTTCTCATCGAGTTATAAGCACAATTATGGATGAAATAGTGCTGTATCGATTCTCTTCGGAAGTACAGCAGTTTCACGCGTTAATAGAGGGGGGTAATCATGTGATAGTCAAGATGGCGGCGTCCTTGCCAAGAACTTTATTATTCGCCTTTGTATACCATTTATTACTTTTTTTTACTTTTTTAAAATGAAGCTCATTGTTCAGTTATTTGAGTTATAGATGATAAGCGATTATTTCGTATTAAAGTTCTGTTTATATCTCGACTTTACAACCCGCGAATTTTCTTAGCGGAGCTGTAATTAGGCCAACCCGCTGAACGATTTCGCAGCGAGTTAAGTCGAGATATAGAGCGAATATTTATTCGAAATAAACCATAGGTACCTTCTTTCTGATATAGCTGGAAAGCGAGCGACATTTTTAAAAACAATAGCACCGCATAGCGAGTGCCAACGCTGGGCTGCGGGTGCACTTTTGAATAAATGAAAGCTTGTCAGAAGATTTTTGTTGGTTAGAGGTCACAGTTACTTTTAACTAGTGACCTAAAATGGGTGTGGCGTGTATAACCCATCAAGGTGCAGCTACAAATGCATTTTCAAAGTTGTTGGTGGAAGCACTTTGATTTTAGAGCCAATGTTAAGGGTTTAGCACGACGCGGACGGCGGACGAGCTGACTTTGACACTTCCTTGACTATCACGTGATAACCCCTTCTGGTAAAGCTGACCAAGATGGTCGTGTCTATTTTGGATACAAAATAAAACGAGTTGTCTCGTCGCGAGTTCCCGAGTCTTAAGTCACGTGATACAATCTGTCGCCTTATTGTTCATTTTCGGTCGAATATAAGTTTATGCACCATACTTATAAACGCGGATGCAAAAAACTGGTGAATCTGAATACATTAGAAAGCATACTACAACCCTAAGCATACAACTGTTAGATCTACATGCAGCCCAACATTTAGTCATGTTACTTTTTAAAAGCTTCACAATAAGAAGGACAATTTGAAGTTTGAACATTATCAATAAGCGCCGGAGGTTTTCATCGGTAGATGACACTTACCGGTAATTCTCTTACGAATAAAATGTGTTTCATTACATATTGCAATTTTTAAACTTTTAATCAAAACACAAAAAAGGCAGATGAAACACTAATGACAATTATTTTATTTGCTCTAATTGTAATTGTAAATCAAGTTGATATCAAAGCAATTACTTTATAGAGTATGTTCATTTGCACTAAATTCAATGACACTGCGTCCCCAGTGAAGGTGAGCCAATGAATTGCTCTCCAAAAAGGAACGCGTTCGCCTTCCTGTACTTATTTTCCGTTAAGTTGACAAAAACAAGTGTTATAGCACTAACCTCCCACAGTCACAGGCACACCAACCTTAAGGTCATAATCTGCTTCATCAATTGAAAAATACCGACCGCTGTTAACTTTACGCCGTTAATCATCGCCTCCTGCATCATCCGTGTATCCAGTTACACGAAGCTGATACTTGTAAGACTATGATGAATTACTGACTTACAATACAGCGCATAAGCGGAATTTCGCTTTCATCCATCGAAAGTCACCATATCTATCCTCATTTCTCTCGGTTTTCCTTAATCATCTGGTAGATATACTCATTGTCCAATCAGAATTCACCACTGAAGTCTCCGGAGCCAGCAATTGTTATCTGCCGAAGTGCGGTGTTGGAATCTACAGACCCGTATTTTCTCCACTGTATAACTTTCCGTCCATTGTTTGTGGAGTCTACATCTCAATAAACTTTAAAGCTGTCTAGGAACTCATCGGGATATACATGTATTGTATATTCGCCACTCATAATAATTAATCCATCACAATCAATGGAGTGGAATTCTTTTGACGCCGAAGTAACGTTTCGGTTTTGTCATTCAATATCATTTTACGTTTTAAGTTTGGCAGTATGTAATGTTATCCGAGATAATTCGTGTAACGTATTCAAAGAAAGATTTGTCAATGACTCATTTAAATTAATTAACCCGTCTTTGAAGTAAGAACGCATGTTTTTATCTGTTTGACAAACAACATAGCTAATGTGAACAACCATTGTTTCATTTTTACTAGTGTCTATTTCTGAACGAAATGTTTTTCAGCGCTGTTTAATATAGAGTCAACGTCATAACACTTTTTGCTGACTTCCGATTTCAAAATCATAGTGTTTCTTCATTTTGTGAAATTTCTTCCGAAGAATCATGTTCTAGACAAGTATTTTGTTCTCAAATGCCTTTCTTCTTTCAGATCTTTTTGTAAATTACGCAATTCAGCTCTTACGTCTTCAATGGCATCATTTGGAATCATAAATACACTTTTTCAAGTCTTTCAATCTTTTAAGAATTATCGATGTGTCGATGTTTCTCTCGTGCAGCGATAGATGTACATATTTTCTGCTACAAAAACACAGATCATGAAATCGCGTTTTTTTTTCGATCTACTATGATTTAAAGATGATGTCAGGTACCATATTGTATATGGATAACTACGTATCGACTAGAATATATTCCTAAGACAGTTTGTAAAGGTATTCGATACTTTATCTTGCTATTAAAAGAATCTTATTTTATCTATATTATTATTTTTGGAAAATTCCGAAAGTTCCGAAAAATTTCATTTTAAAATAATCTATCAATGATGTTTATTGATTTATATCTGACTAATGGTACTTCGCGTTATGTGCACAACTATGCTGTTCTTCCAATTTATAGAAAATCTCAAAACTTGACGTTTTCTGCTCATGTGATTTCCACCGTTATCTACCTTAATATACTTCAAATTGTTTTGTTAATGCTCTGTTCGATATAAGTCCGGTCTTCTAGTTGAACTCGGATTTTCAACGCTTCGAATATTCCGAGGCCGAGATTGGTAACTGGTGTAAAAAGGTTCCATGCTGTCACTGTTGTCATCTGGCGTCCTTCATGGCGTCAATAGAGCGGTCATTGATTACGTCGAGCCTTAATTGCAGGTAGTGAGCACCCCGGTTTAGATAATAAAAAAAGATCCCTGATTTATAATTTTATATTTTCTGAATATGACGCATATCACATTTGTAACATAAGATGACTGAAGTGGTGGGTCTATCACATATCCACCATAATATTTCATTTGTCATTACAATTTATATTGTCATACAAGATATATCTGTACGGTAATGTATCATTAAACTATCCGTCATGTAAGCTTAATTCCGCGGTATTATCTCTATTATGGTTAGTTCAGTTCATGAATATACATAGAAGTTAAAATAAATTCATGTTAAAACACCTATTACGACAACAAAGGTATTCATCAAACTTTTCAAATGATCGAATACTTAATATAATTTGTAAAACGTGATTTTGTTTTTTATGTGATTTTTTTTTGTACTGAAAACCATTAACAGGAATTTAGTTCTGATCATATCGCTATTAAAAAGTATCTTTTCAGTGAACGACATTTACAATGTTACCTCTGTCCAAAAGACCAAAGTGGTTGTGCCAGACCAGCTTTAAGATCAATATAAGAGCTTAATCTCTGCCAATGCTGACTTGCTGCCTCTTTTAAAGTGCATTTTGTCTTTAAAGAGTTAACATTAACGTTAAAATAATTAACACATTTGATCATGAGACTGCGGTTTGTCATTTATTTTCTCTAAGCTTTTGAAAAGTGGAAGAGTAAAATGTCTTATACTCACGTATTTAACTGGTGCTATGCATAGCATTTATGTACATTTCGAAAAGGGTCAATTTGTAAAGAAATGTGCTAATATTTTTTATAAAAAAAGATAAACAACCAACCAAATTCAAAACGCACATTACCTCAAGACCTGGAAGAATTTTACTTGTAATTTGAGTCCCCGTTTGATAGGGGGATAAGCACTGCGATCAGTTTGTCGGTTTATGTTTTGGCTATTGCTTTTATCCTTGAGTTAAACATGCTGATCAGTTGTATTTATTACACACGATGATCAATGACACGAACCATATTTGCGTATTCAATCATATTGCACTTCTATCAGTTTAATTCGACCTTTATCGGATTAAAATTGTTATCATATCAACCTATTGCCAGATATTGGTGATGATTGTGATTGTTATGGCGACGGTATTTAACATCAGTGAAGGTGCAGTATTGTACTGTAATAGCCATTGTACGTCATACCCTCGCTAATGCTTAAAATGCTTAACGTAAATTGTATGATAGCATTTAACCTGACATGTATCCTCTTTTATCCGTCTTTTTTTACATTTATAAATTCGGTAAACTCACCTTATTTGAAATGCCTATAAAGGTATTGAACATAACTTTCTATTTAACTTGAAACGGCTTACGAAAAACTTTGTGAACCCAAAATTTTTGCAAACTGAATTTCCATTTATCTTCAAGATTCGCCTGTTTGGGATAAAGTATGCGATCAAATCCTCATTTTCGATCAATAACTGATTAATTACGCTGCATTGATGCGTGTTAATTATATTTATGTGCACAATTGTCCTTACCATGGGATTTTTATTTTTTAATCATGTGCATTTTTTGTTTTAGAATCAAACGGATGCATTTAAATTTTAGTTACTTTATTAAACGAAGATATGATGTGCGAAGATAGATAGGGGTTAGCAGTATCTTAATACTGTGGATTAAATTAACGATAACCAAAGGTGGACCTTACAAAGTCCAGTATAAGATACTCTTATCGCTATAAAATTACATAATGCATTCACTGCATTGACACTTAGGCCAAATAAATACATTAGAAGCCAATGTTGATTTTCAACTGAGAGTAAATAATAAAATGTAATTTTGGAGGCTATATGTGTGGGCAATCTGTTTTCTATTGGTTTAAACAGTACATAATAAACATATGTCACATAACGTGCAATCATATGATTATAATTTATTAAATCCGTTATACGAGTTAAATTGCTTTACTCAATACCTTTTAATTAATATAAAACAGTTTTTATTGAAAGATGTCACAATGATGCTTAATTAAACAATTTACATAGTTTCCTCTCATGTGTATTCTTTTTGTGAGAAATTGAAGCAAGTGACAGCCAATTATAATAACAAACATAATAAATAAATAATAATAATAAATTATAATAATAATACAAATAAAAAATAATAAAAATAAATAAAATTACATATCCCGTCATCACCACTGTTGTTATTGTTCAAGTATTTTGGTGACGTTTTTCTTTCTTTTATTTGGTAAACCACTTGTCATGATGAAATGTGGATAATTTAAACCAATAAGCATAATACAATCTTTAAGTACATCACGAGTATGTTTAACAATCCAGTACTTGCAACATTCTCATAACTCAAGCGGTTTCGATATAATCAGCTCAAAGTCCGAGTTAACTAGACGATAGTTGAATTAGTTTGCGTTAAGTTATCGTGATTATCCGTGTAGGTTCGCAAATGCATGATATCGTCTGCATCAATTACAACGTATGTAAAATCGGTAGTTTACGTGTTCCGAGTTGCGTCTCCGGAATATACCGAGCATTTAAGCGTTTCTTCACGCCCCCTTTTCGGATGCTGATCGTCATATGGTATAACGTCAACACAAAGCAAGGATTGTTTGAGTATTTCGGGTGGACTCCCCCCCCCCTTGCGGGGCTGCCAGGTGAATGGTGATAATGAATAGAGACTGGTATGTTACAAAAATGTTATTATGATTGTTATTTATATTTTTAGTCTTTACCTAGGTTATTTAAGTTAAACCTTTGGAACATTTATGCTCAATTCACTCGTTAGATCAGTTCACTTTTTGTTGCTTTAGAAATTTAATGTGAACTTAAAATAAAACCGTTTATATAAACGTAGACTAATTGATCATGTGCATTCTAAATTTTATAATATTGGTTATAGTGATAATTATCAAAACACAAAGTTCTATATCGCCGATAATCGCCGATCATTGTTTGTTGTTATGCCATCTTTATTCGTTAACAATTTACTTTCAGTTTCTGCTTGATCACAGCTTTAACATTTTCAAATTGTCGCTTCTTGCTTGCTTAGTTATTTAAGTTTTCGTTAAAGGAAAATATTGACACGTATATACATGATTAATGAAAATAAATTGGTTGACAATACTATACCTTTGTGGAAGCAAAATATAATGTAAACTCTTAAACAAAACGAATGCACACTTTTTTTTAGGTAATAACTAGACTATTATAAGTGTCAGTGCTGTTCGTGTTTTGATTAAACCTGTATTTATTATACACATCAACACTCAAAATGACTGTTTGAAACTTTAAATTTTCGCTGCGTTTGACCACCTAATCAAACCTTGTGTTTCAGAGGTTCATGCCGAACATCCAATTCAGACGCGATAGTTTAGTGCGATCCTTATGGGTTGGGGCACACTCAAATGCAAACGGAAACATGCGATTGGCAAGAAACTAGCTTATATTCAACGATAACTATGTTCTGTCATCAACTGACCGAATCGTTTTTTCCCCTGACCAGAACACACGTAGCTGAGTTGTTTCCATGGTAACACGAACCGTTCTTGGATTATTACTTTAGGCATAGATTGTAGAGCTCCAACGATTTGATCCGATGCATCGAAAATCGGTTCGAAATGCGTCGATTCGATTACGATACCAAACCTACCAAATTCGATTCGATTCTTTAACATATAGACATATAAACATATATATATATATATATATATATATATACATATATATATATATATATATATATATATATATATATATATATATATATATATATATATATATATATATATATATATATATATATATACATAGATACGTAAAGCTCGCTGTATTCTGACTATTTGATACGGAGAGGTGTAGGTTTTATCTTTACTTGTTATTACGACGCGCGCGATTGGCTGCTTATTACTTAAGTCATTCAATCAATAAGCGCGTTACGGCCTACTTTCGGAAAAAGCGTCAAAATGGCTGAACATGTTGCGGCCTACAAATTGAAATTAATGGACGCGCCTAAGAAGCTAAAATAAAAAAGTGGCAGTATTTTGGGTTTCGGATGGTAGCCCTCCCGATAAAGCAAAGTGTAAACTGTGCTTTACGGATGCAAACATAACGTTGATTTAGCAAGACTAAGAGGTAGCACAAGTGCAACTACTCAAGTCGCCAGCCAGAAAAGTAGTTCTGTGTCTGTTCGGAATTTGTTAAGTTTATTAGAGAATGTGCTTTGTCCCACAGGTAACAGGTGATGCTGTCTCAGCACAATTGTAGACATGCGTGTAGCGGTTTTGGACATAGGTATATTAGTGATAGTACGATCACTCCACTGACTCCAGATGTTCGTATGATTATTTATTTAATTTTATATTATTGTGTATTCTACACAATCTTCAAGTCAGAAGTTTTTTATATTAAAATTGAGTCCTAATTTGCTATTCTTTTTTTATGTATTTTATTGAAATATCGACATAGTTTGAAAGACAATTGGCAGTTTCTTGCAAAATATTTCTTACAAATGTTTATTTAACACACGTTCAACCGTTTTTAAAACACTGTTGAACCAACCAAACTATATCAAACAAACACACAAATGCCCAAGATATCTAGGTATGCGACACTTAAACAGACATGTTTATTTGAGACAGAAGAGTGAACATATGATAAAACTAGGTTTGAAGATGAATCGAATCGAAAAAATCGGTATCGGAGTGTCTATAATCGAAATCGAATCGAATCGAGCTGTTGGTGAATCGTTGCAGCTCTAATAGATTGTAACATTTTAACGAATGATCAACATGTGACGTTCATGCATTTTTATTATAGGTTTAATATATACGAGATGTCGATTAAACAGTTGTGTCATTGTTAAAGATAGTAATGAACCTTTGCTGATCATGTTAAAGTTGTTTGCGAACATTAGACCTCCTTTATAGTACAATTTATCGTCCAAACATACCCTGAATTTACATGGTGGTGAACATAATGCCATAAACAAAATTAAGGCCGTCTTCTGATCTATAATGTCCGAATTCTTATTGTTGAACTCATAACTGACAGTGTCAATAATGTCCTTAAATGACAGAGACGATTGAAACAGAATATAGGAAACAAGACAGCTTGTTGAAAGTAGCAAAGTGCTTTCAATAGTAATTACAATTGCCACAGATTTTTGTCTGTTGGCTCAGAATGACATAAGGAAGAAAGGAAGGAAAATATAATGTACTTTTCAACCAGTTTTTGTTTGAACAAATTGTGACTTATAACCATGCATGTCTTGCTAAAGTTCGAGAATATATTAGCGTTAACATGAAATGTACGCGTAAAACGTGTGATTACTTTTTTGTTTTTGATAGTCGTATTGTTAAGACGAACACAATTCGAAAAACAAACAACACCATACTTAAGGCACTCTAACGCCATAGCATCGTTAAACAAGAGAATGTGTTTGTCATTCAGTCACGATCACTGTTTCTATTTGTATGACCACACACTACATTTTGAGTTGCGTGTCATTATACCTTATTATTATTTCCTTTATAACTTATTACTAATGTCCAGTTGCGTAACGTTCTGTGCGTCAAAGTATTATTGTCCCAGTATATGTATGTATGTTTTTGACATTCATATTCTGTCATCTCGTTTGTGCAAGCTTTAAATTACTTGTTTATTACACATTTTGCGATTCCCATCGTAGTCATATACATTTAAAAAATCTATCCATTGAATAATTCAATTTAGTGCTGATTATGGCTAAGCTTTAGATTTATACTTTGTATAACAGTTTACTAGTAAATTATAATATATGTATGCATAGTGACTCTTATTATGGTGTCGGTATTTATACTTTTCATAATAGCTTTTTTCACGATATTATTTATTGCACGTAAATACCATACAGCAATTTTGTAATCACTCTAGCGCTATTTATACGTATCATTATATTATGTTGATATAATATATTAGATCTATGTTTACATCTGAATATATTTTATGTTAAAAGCATTCGCGATGCCAAAGTTCAAATTGTATATAGCCATATAACTATGTAAAACACACTGTAGTCTGATTTAAAAGCCTAGTATAAATTTGTAATCTATGAATATATGATTTTATTTAAAGCATGTGTTGAGTACTGAATCAAATTTTAAAATGATAGTAAAACTAAATATATATATATATATATATATATATATATATATATATATATATATATATATATATATATATATATATATGTGTGTGTGTGCTTTAAGCCAATATGGGGACAGGGCATTTTGTTTGTATGAGATACTTAAAGTAGAAAATACGAGAATGTTACTGTTGCGAACTTTTGTAATGGAATCGTTTGAAAATCGATAATATGTATATGTTTAATTTGCAATAAAATGCAAAGTGCAATAGGTTTCTACCAAGCATATGCTTGAATGCTTTTATTTTTGAAACAATAACGTTTTTGTAATGTTTAAGTGTCAATGAAATTTAAACATATTGAAGCAGTATTATCCAATATAGAAATACTCCTTACATTGTTGCTATTTACAAGCAGTATAGTGAAAACTTTGCAATCTTTACCTCAAAATAACTATTTTATTGAATAAAAATGGCAAAATACTGGTGCAATGTAAATGAGTATATATGTAGTTTTGGGTGTCATGTATAATTATTTGTACCTATAGTCTATGAAGGTTATATATTTGTGTAAATAAGAAATTCTCGATATTATAATACCATAAACCTGTATATAGTTGTATATTTAGTTTTAGCATAGATATTTGACGATATATGAGAAATATTTAAATAAATTGTTTAGGCACATAATAGACTAGTAATTTGTTATCTATTTCATCATCAATAACACTTTACTTTTAAATTCACGAAACGTGCGTTATTATTTGTTAAACATTATAACTATTTGACAGAACATCAATATTTATAAGTATTGGAAATAAATAATATATTTGCAATTAAGTAATTACAATTATTAATACGATCGTCGGATTCACTTTAACTTGTTAGATAATTGTCCTAGGACAACTGCTTTTTCGTGGACCATTAGTCAGTCTGGTCGGCCGGTGTTAGTACAATGCGTTTTATTATTTAATTTTTGTGACAATAAAAAACATTGTTATTTAGTAATTGATTTCTTGAATTGTTTGTATTGATTAATTGACAGTTTAACGTATTTTTTCCCATTCTTTTTTGTATTAAAATGTTGTGTTTCATCATATTTTAATTGCTTGCAATTTAAAGATCAAAAGCAGATGACTTGCACAAAATTTATATTCTGACGTTTTTTTTTTTGTTTTTTTTTTAGAATAAAATGCTACCTCGTTGATATATTATTGACTATTAATTATGAAACAAAAGCTTCATTAGAATAAACAAAATCTTTTAATGATGGCTTTAAAACAAAACAACAAACGGAAAAGTAAATCATACCAAGATTTCTAGACAAAAAGGAGTTTTGGGATGAATTTTAGGAGAAAATAAATGTCTAACCCTCAACTGTGAGACTGTCCTTTGATGTTTGTTATGCCATGCATTTATCCTTTCTGTCGCCCTCCGCAAGGGGTTACGATGGTAACGGAGCTCTTAACGCTGTATTGTGATATGACATGTGCATTCATGCACTCACTGTAACGTAGAGTAAAATTAGCTACTTATATTTTAGATGCTAGTGACTATAGTTTTGCACTCAACTATTTATTGAAATAATCATACACAGATTGCGATTCAGTTTGAACCATTTAAAAAATATATCAGTTTGTTTCATGATGTAGCCATATACGCACTATAAATAAGGTTATTACAAATGTCAGTACTTTGCTCAAGTGACGGTTTTCAAATTATTTACCAAAATACAAATTATCACACTAATTTATTTTACCGAAAATATGACAAGTCGTTTGCATAAAGAATCGCAAATTGTTATTTGTGACAAAGAGTTTAACTACTGGTAACTTCTTAACGTTTAAAAAAGTTTCACATTTCAGCAACAAAAATGCCATTCGTTCGAAGGTCTTTTAAAATGTTTGCATCGTCTTTACTATTTGGACTTAATGCCGTATTTAATCAATGACACACTTGTAAGAATTGTTAAATTATATAAATGTAGGTAATTATGTGGTAACATTATGTGAAACGAGACTTAGTTTAGTTTTACTTTGTCATTCAGAGTGCGATCATTCCTGTAATAAATATTTTATTAATGTGTTCGTGATGCTTTTTAGTACAACGCTATTTGATATTTGATTGTATATATTTAAATATAGTCGGTACCTCAATACTCACATGTAAACATGTTTTGATAATAAAGTAAATTTAATATCACAAAAAAGCAGTTTTTTGTTTCATTGTGTTAATTTCTAATAAGTAAGTAAATCAAACTCGACTCGATATCAGTATATTCATACGCTTACTGTTTCAGTTATCGAATATGTTTTAACTTCCCCATGTTCTGATAATGATACATACGGGAGTATATGATTTATTCGCATTGCTATAAGCAGTTCTGATACGCAAGCGTGTCGGAAATGCTTAACTAAAGAAACGTTTGAAAATAGCTTAATACAATTTGAATCTATTCGACGTTGTTCCATTTTGTTTTCTGTGAATCACCGTTTTGATCCAATACCGTCTAACTGTGACACTATATTAACGGTGCATTTATTCATCAATATATGCTGCATAATATGACACACCATGCTTACTTAATGGATTACTTTTATTATTTGTATAACCACCAACATTTTACTTTCAAATAAGAAGGCCAAGATGGCCCTCGAGCTCCCAACTTTGTAATGGGGCGTGACCAGTTTCGAAACAGTTTGCTCGTCGTTCATAATCTTGGACGCTGCGGATGTGTTTTCGAACAAATTACTAAATTAATTAACTCATCGGTCACTAGAGCTGTAACGGTTCGGTTCGATGCATCGAAAAACCGGTTCAACGCCGCCGAATCTATTTCGATATCAATACGGCCAATTTCGATTCAGTGCAATCCCGATTGGTCCGCATTTTAAACCTTACTTTCCAAATCCGTCGTCCAAATTTGTAATACGTCTTGTGACTGGTCAATATCCAATATTGTCACGACTCTGACTTTTGTGAAAGTAAAATATCTTCGGAAGCTGTAGCGAATCGTGTCAAGATAAATTTCTTTTAGTTAAGAAGAGAAAAATAAACACTTTTTATAAACTTTGTCAAACATATCATTTATTATTTTCATCATATCACACATTTATGAACATAATACATTTATGTCAATGATAACATTACATGAGAAAAGTTAGAGTTAATAGTTAATAATTATGTTAAAATTCTGCAAGTTTTCTGTTAAAATTCTGCAAGTTTTCTGTTAAAATTCTGCAAGTTTTCTGTTAAATTTCTGCAAGTTTTTCTGTTATATTTGTATGTTATTTCTTTTTCTTATGAGGTTGTTAATTACAAACCATCAACTTTCAAAGCTTTTGTCTTTCTTTTATTCTCATATTCTTGCGTTACCACCTACCGACCCAACCGTTCTAGTTAGAGTGATTCAAACTCAGAACTCACGGCCTTTTATACTCTCAGAAATTATGTTACCGCAGAATTCTGCTAAGTATTAGAATGTCATAACGTGAACAGCAGAAGACTGACAGAATCACCAATAACTTTGGATTGTTCAATGAAAAATATAACATTTCAATATGTATTAACAATATAATATATAATACTACATAAATTACCTGCATTTTTGCTATTTTAATTGCAAATAGTATTTTAAAACAATAAAAATTGATACAGTATAAAAACAGTTGACAGCATATTGTTTACGTAATAGTGACGTCATTCTCAGCTACAACGCCACCTAGGGTTAAATAACACTAAGGGAACATGTGTACAATAACTTTACAAAAATCTGGATTTAAACTCAAACAATCGCGTAGCTGGTAATCCAGGTAAATTTTCAAGTCTGTTATCATTATAGTCTCATACAATACTATAGCTTAACTGCAGATAGCATTCGAAACATAGGTT
This sequence comes from Dreissena polymorpha, assembly GCF_020536995.1. Classification (NCBI taxonomy): domain Eukaryota; kingdom Metazoa; phylum Mollusca; class Bivalvia; order Myida; family Dreissenidae; genus Dreissena; species Dreissena polymorpha. Next base: position 47,907,530 of record NC_068355.1, on the reverse strand, counting down.
AAATATCAAACATAAATAAACATTACCCCACCCACTAAGGTATACATGTGTTACAATATGGCATTCAATGAATGAATGAATAGCATGCTGAGCATTACATCAGCCGGTTAAATGGCTTCTTCAACCGCGCTGAAAGACGCACCGTCAAAATTAAAATCAAAAGTATGGGAACATTTCGGGTTTCGCGAAGGTTTTGATGCAATGGCAACTGTCAAATTGTGTTTTGTTGACGTAAGTTACTCTTAATCTTGAAGCACTACAAATTTGAGGCAACATTTAAAGAGAAAACACTCGGCTGATATTTCAGATGTGATGCATTGTACATTTTATGTTATTTAAGAATTACTCAACCGGAAGTTTTGTTCAATAAATTTGTTACAGTGTTGCGTTTTTAAATTTAAGATTTGATTTAAGAAAATTAAACACTTTAAATGTACAACATAATAAGTTAATAACAAATACAAAAAATGCCCTGGACAAACCAAACATGAAATAATTTGCAAAATAAGCAGCAAATAGTTTAATTTGAATCGAATCGAAAATAATCGAATCGGACCATTTGGTATCGAAATCGAATCGAATCGAATGATGGGCGAATCGTTACAGCTCAATCGGTCATCACTTATCGCTTTACTAAAAATAGCTGGCAAAGGTTTTGCCTCCTTTGTTCGTTTCCAGAATTTTACCGGAGCATTACTGTGTTCTATAAGTTCCTGACGTTTTGGATTAGAAACATGGCTCTTCTTTTATTTCTAAATACGCATGAAATCGTTCCAATTTTGGAGTATTATCATCGAAGTCTGTCTCATTGTTTGATAGCCGAACCTTTCTAAGACTACCATGCTTCGGATTCGCACAGGCAGTATCCCACCATAGTGGTTGCCTATATAACTAAACGCATGCGCAGGCCTTCCGTGCACTGCTTCATTTTCCATTTAAACACTCTCCGGCATTTTGTATTAAATAAATTAAATTCTTAAGGTGTTGTGTACAGCTAAACACCACATGCTGTGAGTTGAAATTATTCTCTTTATAATGGTAAGCCGTTTCTTACTTCGCCTCTGAAAAACTGTCATCGCTTTCATTCAGATTTGTTTGCATATTCATGTTTCAATGGGAAGTGATCTGAAATATCGTTATTTAGCACTTTACAAAATATCGTTTAAGTTTCGTTGATGCAATCAATAATTGATTCTACTTTTGTCATCGTTAGCTTATTATGTTCTTGAAAACGTCCTTTTAGCACGTGCATATAACGTCTTTGCTTTTCCTTGATATACTGAAACTATCACAATGATATTTTAAATCAGCATTTATAAAGTCAATGCTGTCGCCAAATGTAAAATCAAGCGTATTTCAAATTCTAGCCACAAGATTGTCACCAAGATCACTTTTTGACCCAATTACAACGCCGGATATTGTAAGGACAAAACTAAACATATGCAAGGTTTACAAGTTAATATGTTTAAAAAAATGGTCGCTTTGGTTACAAAAATAACAAAACTATGTATCCTGCGACAACTCAAAAAGTACTTTAACTAGATTCAACAAGCACTGATGAAGTCGATATTTATTTTCTAATTAAAGGTTTTATTACATGTTTTGAACAGTGAACATATGAAAAAACAACAAATAATTCAAACACACATTTAATATTTACACTTACCGTAATTTTCGTGTTCTGGTAAAAAAAGAATAATTTCACAACAATACATTTGAATGGATTGCTTATATTATTAGTATACTCAGTATGACTCTTGTATTACAATTATACCGCGAACAATATCAGTGTGCAGAACACATGTAGTATGCTATTACTAACAATACATGGTATAGTATTTTCCTTATTATTTAAGGTTTTCTTCATAAATTATGTGTCAATACTGAATGTATCAAATAACAGTATGACTATTGTATTTAAATTCGTCAAACAAAAAGGCCTTTACTTTTAAATATAATATAACATGCAGTGACACCCCAGAAACGTACAACATAAATCTCTCATAAACGTACAATGTTATATTCTGGGAAAAGCGCCAACTAACGGTTAATGCAAAGTATTTGGGCTAACCGAACCTCACACAGAATTTTTTTTTCTAAAACGGTCTAAATCAGATGTACCTTTGCGGAATAACAATTAAAAAATAAATGCTAACATATTGACGCGTAGAACGAACACTACACACCACAATTACGTGTTATAGTAGTATTCGGTAAAAGAAACATAATAGCTTTAATTATCTGTTGCAAGCAGAATCATGATGAACTCGGGACAAGATTAACTGCTGGTACTATCAGAGTTTTGATGAAAAGTGACGTATGCAGGTCAAAGTCGGTCACAGGTAAAGAAAGCGTTGATAAATATGGAATGGTTTCAGCAGTAATGGCAAGGAAACACGAAAATTGTACAAGTCAATACGATTCATAAAATAGTACATGCCATAATTAGAAAAAAATCATTGTTAAATAACTCAAATCAATACGAAGTCATCTAAAAAGGTTACTGTAAAAATAACGTGTATGTTTAAATATTCAAGTCGAACCTGAACCTTCACAATCGACAATAATCCTCTGTGATAAATTCAGTTACTCTTGAGCTATCCTTTTTGTGATTGCATCTCTATGTTATCATTTATGTAATTCTTGTGTTTACGATGTTGCTTGCAGTCATTACTCTCCCACAATTTTCGCCCAACATATACTTCGTAGATTGAGAAAACGTCATTCAACTGATCTATTGCATCATTGCTACACAAGGCAAGCCAATGTCTCGTACGTGATACACATTTCAACATGCAACTCATTAATTATCTAATGCTCCCCCGACCCTCATCAGTTTATCAGACATACCATGTCAACTGTTTTAAGAGTAATCGTCAATATTTCAATATTGAATGGATTGTTTGCTAAATGAACAAATTTGTGTTCAAATGTTATAATTTGTAACATAATCTGAATTTATTTCGTGATGGTGAAATGTTAAATACACATTGTTCCTTGTTGATGTCACCAATCTCTCCTACATGCGTATTTTGTGGTACGTCAATCGCTAAATATTTGAAGTTTCTTTTATTTCATTTCAATAGGTTTTACGTTTAAACTTCATTTAAAGAATGGCATAATCAATAAAATAAATGGTTGGTTTGTTGTATCAGACTCGTCCGAGGTATGGCATGACTCGGCTTTTCCTTCTCTTTATCACACACGCCTGATATCACGTCTTTATAAACATCTCCATAAATATCAGCAGATAAAAAACACGTATGATATCACATTATTTCAAAACGTCATTAACAATACATTTTCTATTAACATCTCCATAAATATCATCACAAAAAAACCCACATTGCATCGTATGTTTAAGTCTTATTTAATATATATTATATAATATATAAATATATTAATTATTTATATACAGTTGTATATACAATTATCATTTGATGTTACACAACTTATACAATATTTATGGCTTGGAGTAACACATCGCAACTAAAAGTATTAAGCATAAAAAGGAAAGTCCATATGATTGTGCTCAATCTTAGACATGTCATTATGCGCCATGAGCACTGTCGTGTAATTTTGAAAGTCCATATGATTGTGCTCAATCTTTAGACATGTCATTATGCGCCATGAGCACTGTCGTGTAATTTTGAAGCACGTTTGAAATAATAAATGTTTTTATTCGAGATGGTGAATCTCGTTTAATCATAGCCGCTGTGTGTGTTTCACAGGGTCATCCACTCGACGTCATAAGCCTCCTCCACTGATATCTGTCCGTCCAAGCACTTGTACACGCGTTTTGGGCTGCAAACGTACATTTGGACGGATTTGATTGCTTTTTCTGTAGTATAATACTGTACTACATGATTATACGTTGTAGCAATCGATAGTATTGAACGTAATATAATTATATTTTATTTCAACTGTCCGAGTTTTCCTATAAACCCATATTTTAGATCGAACTAAAGGCGAGAAACGTATCTTCACATCAAATTTTGACTGTGATTATTGTACGTAGATAAGAATATTACCGACAACAGCCTAAACATCTCTATTCTTTAACCAAATCTATAGTATATAAAATTTGAGTACTAATCACCCCCTTACTTCAAAATATCGCATATAAATATCTACGCTTGGCAAGTTTCATGGTCAAGGATAATATCTACCTGTTGTTTTCGGACGTTCCTACATCCGTTTGGATTTCAACATCAACTGTCAAGTACGTAACGACTATTATTGATTATGTGAAAGGTTATACTTAAATATGCGTTCATTACCTAAATAACGTAAAGTAAATAACTTAAATATAAATCATTATGTAACAAAAACAGAGTTACAAATCAGAACGTTTAGGAAAAGGATGGTAATTATATGTAAAATGTATAGACTATCTTAAATGTGCATTATTGTTTAGCGATAACACAATTATTTAAAGATATGCATTAGGGATTGAATTTTTGAAACATAACATTTCTACTTACTCTTTTTATTGAATGAAGCTGTAGTGGCCAATGGCCGTCTGCGACAAGCTGCTAGGACAACGATAAGAGCGATGAGCGTCATACCCAACGTAAGGCATATAATTACAATCAGGTCGTTCCTTAGGATGGTAGCTGAGTAGTTAATAAAGAAATGCGTTGTATCTATCCACACAACAGTGGGCATATTTTGAACAATATTACACGATACAGTATTTGGTTTATTTGGGTGATTCTTTACTACGTCCGTTAACCATTGAATTGTTTATGGTTTGAAAAGGCTAACGTAGAAATGCTAGAATGCCTCTCGTCGTTTTGGTTTTTAAAATATAATAATATGAAATTCACCATCAAGCATATATCAGTCTTAAAATACATATTTCTCACACATCTATCATACACGCCAAAGACGAAAACAAACTTTCAAAACGGATGTGTAGTGTTTGACGTTCTGGGTTAGTTTAATTTGAATTCAGCCGCACTATCATGAAAAGTATTACATTGCAAAGTGCAAATAAAAATTGAAGTGCGAGAGAAAACAAATTACGGAGTTTAGAAACAGAACTGTTGAAGGATAATCCATTGCTCACTTTTTTAATGTGATTTTTAGCGTCCGACATTTCTTAATTTCTTGGGAAAACAAGAACTGTTTCTAAAACTTCAAAACGGTATATTTACAGGAACATATCACACGAAGTACTCGATCAAATATTTTAACATTATGCAGCGTTAGGAAGCTGTCAGGGATCTTAACGCTTCATAGGATAAATCCTCGTCCTAGATATTGATTACAAATTTAAGGAAGTAATAACATGTATATGATTACCTTGTATGATATATACTACAATCGGTTAAATACCCGAATATCTACACCTAGTCAGCGCAGCCTGATTTATTAGAGCAGAACAAAATTACAACAGAAGGGGAACCAAATGGAAACTAGTTTTTGTTTTAATTTTAAGCCTGATGGGCAATTAAAAGTATGGCAAATGAAAAGTAACAATCAAATTATTCCCTTGTCAGGCAAGTTACCCTTATGAAGGTGGTGGTGTGGGAGTGCATGTTTTTCACTTGTGTTGGAATGCTGACATTCGTTGTTCGTAAAATGGACTTGGTTAAGCAATTGATAATACCCCGGCTTATTAAGCCCACCATTTTCAAGAGTGAAAAATAACGAGAATCATCGCACATTAATGTGGCCACAATAGCTCTCGGTTTAAACCCCATTACAAATAGTGGTTGTTAATTAATAAAAAATTAAAACACAAGTAACTTAATTAGTTTAAACCTAGTTTTAGCTCGATTGCACAAAAAGTATATTGCTTATTGAAATGCTCTCGAGTCCGTTTCCTGAGACTAAGAAGCAGTAACGCTCCCACACTTGGGATCGAACCCGTGACCTCCGGATCGCAAGGCGGACACCATTTCTACTACACCACGGCGACACCTAGGGACTTACATAATAGACTAATATTTACATACATCGTACATTTATATTCATCAATGCCAATCGGAGTAAGATACAAATAATCCGGAAAGATTCCTTCTTAATATAGTGAGAACATACAATCTATGAAAAGTAAGCACTTAACTGCACACTTTCAGTTTATATTGAGTACAAAGAGAAGCCGTTTTGAAAGTTGCCTTTTTCGAAAAAATATCCGAGGACTATATAAAGCGACTTTCGTTGTATGTTTTGTAATTTATACAAATGAATACAAAGTTGAAATTGTCATTTCAACCTTTTTCTTTATTTGGATAATAACATTTAAATAAGGCAAAGTTATTTGTGTTATGTTTGAGTTCTTTTTTACATTACCTGTAGTTGTATGCGCTTGTGTTGCCTGTCCGATTTGTTGAGCTCTCGGACCTAATAAAATAATGCAATATATCTTAAAGCGTAACACATGTCCGAATAGTAATTCCGCAAAACAATTAAATCAATAAATTCAATATGTTCATAGATATGAAATTGTGTGTTGACTTACCAACAACAATACCAACGCTGCCAGTAACTCCATGGCATAAATGGTTTATTCGGTTGTATGCCAAGCACGTGTAAATGCCGGTCTGATTTGCAGTAAGGTCTCTTAAGACCATATCGTGGTTTGTCCCAATTATGCTGTTGGAATCAAATATCCAATTATTTGAGCGATGTATGTATTGCGAGTTATACGTAAAAGAGTCACACAGGTTCCTTTTTGTGAGCTGGATATCTTTACCCCTGACGAAGATCTTGTTTTTCAGAATGGTTAAACCAAACCTTCGATCTAAAGGCTGGAACAGCCATTGGTATGACGGTCTTGGACTGCCATCAGCATGACACTTTAGTTTGAGGTTCACTGAACCTTCTTCGATTAGCACGTTATCTGGCTTTATAGTGATGGTTACTTCTGTCGGTTTGTCTAAATGCGTAAATGCAGAAAATCCATTAACAATGACTGTAAATGTCTTATCATTTAGTTAAGCAAAGTATGTGTCAGACAGTCTTACAGTCGTATAATAGATAGTTTGAATTTAAATTCTGTCTGCGTTTAAAGTGTACTTATGTTTATGATTTGTTTGCATCAAGCCATGTCAGTGACAAACTTATAAGAACAACTTATGAATCCAGTCTGAAGGTTAACATCTTATTTTGGTGTGAGGAACTTTACGATGCTAATGACATTAATGATAAATAGTCGATGGCTACGAATACGTGTATGTCTTTATGCAGATACATAATTTTAGTATCAGCGAAGCATAATTTTAGTATCGAAAGTTATAACCAGTCAGAATATGTACCCCGTGAGGTCAACCCATTGAGTAATGGGAATACATAAGAAGCTAAAGGGCTATGTATATTGTAACAACAGTACATTCGATATTTATAATCACCATAACGGATCTATTCTTTGTAATAGTTAACTCATTTTAATGCTTATGTTAAATCTGCGAATTTCAGCACAAATCTAAATATGTTTATGTGTAATTATTCCCTGTAATGTTTATTTTATTCTATTTAAGTAGCAGTTTGTGTATTTGAAGTTTTATGCGCGTATACTTAAATATAATGCATTCTATGTAATACCTACACAGAACATGGATTTGTGGTGTTTCCATAAACCCTCGGCGATCTTCATCATTCGGGATAAAGGCTCTAGTTGTGCATCTCACTCTGAACAAGTTCATCTGCTTGGTCAGTGTCAAAGTCAAGGTTGAAATCCAAATGGTGCGATTGCATTGTTGCTGGTGTGTCTCTTGCAGAAGAGACGCATTTGTAACATCTACTGCTATGAGACCGTTGCTTAGGTAATAATACCACATTATGTCCCTGCCTCCTGAACACTTTAAGGTCAGAGAGTTGCCTTCGACAATGTGTTTTAGTGGATGATAGGTCAGGGACATGTTTTCGCATGACGGTACGAAAACTGCAACAGGTGTTTGTTCTCGTAAATGATAGCAATTATAATGTTAAGAACACAATGTAATCTTCACATTAAATCATGGTTCTGCCAACATGTTTCCTGCAATTGCTATTGCACGACATATAATATGTGGAATTTCGTGCTCAGTGTAGAAAAAATAAATGATGGTTCTCAAAATTTCTTACAAAATATAAAATGATAACTAATAATTAGTAATATGCCAATACGTCCAAATCAGATTTATTTCACTTCCTTCGTTTGTTGTACGTAAATAACTAAACAAGTACACGACTGTTCATATCAAGACCAAACAGAAATAAAAGAAACTTGCCTTCATCCATATATTCTGATAATACTGAACATAGTCCTATCATGTAGCAGAACAAGAATAACGCCATGTTTTACATAACTTCTTGCAGCGATGCCTACTTTGTATCCATTGACAGGATGGAACAAAGGAAACCGGACATTTATTGAACAATGGTATGTATATATTTTCATGATTCATAATTGTATAAACTTCTTAGTAGTTAAACTCATCTAACAAACTAAATGTTTTAGATGACATAATAAATAGAGAATAAAAATTTACTGCTTGATCTTTTTGTAATATTTCAGACAAGGCTTAGAATGATATAACGCCGAGCCTCATATATTACAGACAAGATCAGGCAGCAACCTATTTTTCTGTTTATCATACCTCTACGTCCGCGATTTTTAAGGAAATTATCAGGAAACGTTATATCAGGCAGATATCAATGCGGTGGTATGGTAAAGCTCATAATTTTGGCTAGAATATCAATCTTAGTCGACTTCGCTTCAGCCCCAACACTTTTGAAGACCAAGACTATGCACAGTATCTCATCAAAACACCTTTTAGGGATCAACATATAATTATTTTTTTGCTGGGGTTTTCTCCTTTTTAATGCAAAACATACATTTATTGTTCATTTGATATTTATTTAAAATAAGTTGTAAGAGACAAGATCGTTCAATTGTGATGAATTCTGTGAATATGGCATTGTTTTATGATGACTGTAAACTGGTTAAAACCCCACACGCTTTAAATTGGCAAGTTCAATGCTGTGAGCCCAGCTTATATTGTAAGTTGGCACATTTATTGACCTTGCCGTAAAAAAAGGAACATTAGGATGGTTTTAAAGCTATCCGATTACACATCTTGTGGGCATATTTCTGTTAAATATATCATATCTTAATAATAGTAAGTTGTAATAATTGTTTTACCGTTTTTATACATTGATCGCATTAATTATATATAGCCTTCAGTCAAAATGATTTTAACATAGTTCCGGTAGCTATGCTTTCTTATGAAATCTCTCTATATATATCAAAAGAAACTCCGTATATTGACATATAAAGTCATTTTTGTGTGCCAAATATTGTCAAAAAGGACCTAAATGCTTCAAATGTCATTTAGTTGACCGCGTGTAATAATGATATGCAGCAGTTACTGGGTCCATACTAGTTATTGTGCATTTGAATATTTAATAATTTTATGTGAACTAGTATTAAAGTAATTTAATGAAAGCTTGTAAAACTTTGTAGTATTTTTTATCACACTGTTGTCTTTAAATAATAGTTTACGGGACATCTTTATTCTCTGCTAACCGTGGTTACTATTACTGGTCCCACATGACTTTTAATTTAGCCTTTTCTATTAGTTGAGAGCAACTGATTTTCAACGTCATCTTTATCTCAGCTATGACAATTGGAAGACCCGTTGCACAGTTCTGTAAATATTCAGGTTTGTGGAAATTTAAATTAAAATGTTTTTACTAAGCCTTTACTTATTAATGATTTGCGACATGATGGTAATCATTATCGGATAACGTATATCGCTACACAAGTCTCTTGTACATACTTTTGTAAATTTTTGCAACATCACAAGCATGGCTTTAATACATGTTTGTCAAAACATACACCTTTCGAGATATGAAGTGAACAATTCGCGAATAAATACAGTGACTCGTATATGTTCAACTTATGCGAGACCTTACTCGTCCATCTTTTACAAACAATTGCCTTCGACTCTAGACCTGGATAAATACAGACAGTGGGAAACGCATTCGATTCCACATAATGTTGGTGTTTGTCAGTTTGTGTATTTATTTATTTTATTATTTTATTTTGTATCAATATTTTAAACTTAAAATAATTGAAGGCAACACAGTTTATATTAAGGCATGGTATTAACAAAGCATGAGCAGATAATGTGAAAATAAAATGCAGCTTTTGCTATGAATTAAGAAAAAAAACACTTTATGATAAAAATCTTATTGCACCTCTTATTACATTCTTGCAATAAATGTGTATGTCTAGTGCGATAATAAATTCTGTTTCGTCGTTAAACGAATAACAAGGCTATTCCTCAAATCGGTTTGAAACCTCAATGCTCAAATGCGGTTACCTGGATTTGATTATGGTATGTGTATAGTTGGTGTTTTGTTATAAAAATAGTGGATAAAGACTTCTCCCCTGATATAGTTTCTGGAGTTTCGTTTGTTGCCATATAAAACTCAAAATTATCCCCAAAAGATTTAATAACATATTTCCACACACAAAAATATTGTAAATGAAAACAAAACATGCAAAACCATGTAAACCCGATTTATTTATACACGTTAAGCTACGTTTAAACAAGTATATCGATAAAACAATAATGCAGTTCTATATTTCTTCTCATGTAGTGAAATCAGTATCTCAAACTCAGTGGCTTTTTATATTTGTTTCATGTATCAAAAATATGCCTGCTTCTAAAATATCTCATCGTGCAATTTTCGACGTTTTGGAATAAAGATAAGTGTATGTTTACTTTAAAACATTCTAATGACTGTCCAATATGCAATCATGATCTGCGGGAAATTGTGTTCTTGTTTTGATACTCTCACAACCGATACGTCATTTGTTTACTTTCTAGACTCCATATGATGTTAATCATGTTCTTTCGGTCAATTATTTTGGTTGTTTTCAAAATAAGAACCGATTTGTGTTATTGAAAATTATGAAAATGATGTTGCTATTTTTTTTATCTTTATTCAACACGTACCTGTATTATAAAACACATTTGATATTCTGTTTATGTACGATCACTTGTGTGGCAATAAAGATATACTGAAGTGAGAAAACGCTTAATCCCTTCCATAAATATGAACAATAAAGTAGATTAGCTTACTAAAATTGGTCCTGTAGAAATCCTTTCAAGCGAGTCAGTTAATGGCCGCCTAAATCGTCATTTTTATAACTTGATTCCCTACAATGATATGGAATTAGCCAATTTAAGGAAACTAAAAAGATGCTGCTGCTATAGCAAATATAGCATTTAAGAACTTCGTTGTGGTTGTTGTAACACGATGCCTTTATAAAAATGTTACAGAATTTATAAACACTCATTTTCAATTCATATCCAAGAATGGTAGCCGACCAATCGGGATGGGATTGCGGTAGGGTTTGATAGCAGCAGCTTGCAGCGAATCTCTCCACTTATCATATCAGAATGCTGTTTGTTCTTCGCCTTGAAACGTGCACCACCATATATCACAGGACTATATGTATTTTCAGAAATCTGCGTTTTGTCCAGAGAAGTATAAACATTTCCATCGCTGGAAATAATGACACATATCAAGCGACATTGATGGCGGCTGTTTATATGTGGTTTACATTTTGCATTGCTTGCGGCAAATGTATTGTACAATAACTGTTCAAAGCTCACGCACAGTGTTGTTTTATGTTAACAATCAATGATATTTAAACTGAAGTCAATTTTATCGATGCTATAATATATTAAACGTCCTCCAAGATTTGAAAGGTGACTTATTCTGGTAAATTGTTGCGGAAATGCAACGTTATAAAAAAGAAATTTCTGCATCGCGTGAGGCAAACTTTTGACAAATTAATCTTTCCTACAAAATATTTTAATCCGTTCATGTGTACAGAAACGCAAGGCTATAACAACTAATACAATATATATTTGTGATTTTTTACATTCATACTTATACGCGAAATGTACATATATTAATGGTACATATATATTTTATTTATTTATTTATTATTTAAATCTTCTGTTTAAAACTAACCTGAGTCTCTGCTGATCAGCAGTTGTGCTGCGTTCTGTAAATAAATAGGAGCTTTCATGCAAGTACCTAGCAGTATCGGCTTTAGCACTCGCACACAGTTGTTTAAATAGTCCCAAAATTGACAGCACATTATATTTGTTTGTCGTAATTTTTCGTCGCGTAAGATATAAATCGAAACAGCATACAACCTTCACTATATTCTACATTTCCACACATTTATTGATCTGCAATTTTTATTCGTGCACACATTTTTACCATAACTTTGATAAACTCTGATAAAACATTTCATATTCGTATACCGTTATTGTTTGTCCCCAGACATGGTATTTTCCGAAGCAGCAACAAGATTGCAGTGCATGTAATGATTACCACACCTATCTGTATTGTAACCTTCAAACCCAACAAACCAACTAGCAGTATCGTGTTGTCTGTTGAGGCACGATACCCATGGGTGTTGGAGAAAAATACAGATGTGGCGCTTTTGTTTTGTGCCTCCGCTGAAAGACAAAACAATACATGTATAAAACCTATTTTAGTTTTAAAAGTGAGTTTCATATAGAATTCTTATTGAAATGGGATTTAATATTCGCTTCAAAATTTTTACCTCAGAATTGTGTTGTTTAGGAAAATTGTTTCTAAATGTAAAGAGCATTTAAAACTAATTTTTTTAATATGTCGATAGTTGTTGTTTTTTTTTTAAATCGTAACGTTCGATATTGTTTAGCTGTTGTGCTAAAATTGTTATAACTTACTTACGATCACAACTGAGTTCGCAGATACAGTCCAATTTCGACCGTTAATGCAGCTATACGCCACGCATGTGTATATTCCAGAATCGTCCATTGTCAGATTCGTGATGATGAGCTGAGGATCCGTGGCTACTTGGGAAGAAGTGGTTCCATCATGCTGGTGAATCAAAACGTAGGACGATGGTGGATTAGAGTCGCCATGATATTCTGGTTATTGTAAAAGCTCTGTGATTTTCGGCGGATCTCAACACAATTCATACGTAGTGTTTACTGTATTTTGTCAATACTAAACAATGAGAGCATGTTGTACGCCTTCAATATGGATTTTTAAAACGCGAGTAAAATTAATATACGAGGATAGTATGATAAATAAGTCTAGCGAGAATTTAATACAAAAAGGTAAACACATAAATAAATAATGTTAAAATTCCAACGAAAATTTACTTACAGTATAAAGGTTTAGGTTGCGTAGCTTTAAGTGCTTCATCTGTGTTATTGAACGGCCTGCTCTGCTTGATAGTGCATTGGACCACAAACAAGTGCATTTCTCTAGTAAGCGACAATGTGAGCTCGGACAGTTGAGGTTGGGAACAATTTTCTCCATATATGTACGGTCCTTGAAGAGAACGCGTACGAGCCATGTGTGTTACATCGATGCCATCAATACTTTCGGTGATAAAATATGACAATGAAACTACTCCAGTAGGGAAACGGCCTAAGTCTGCCTTGCATGTGAAGGTAACAGTTTCCCCTTTAGTTAGATTCACGATTGGAGTGTAAGCAATTGGGGAGTGTTCCATAAAAATTGCAGGAACTGTTATATATAGCAAGAAATGTGGTGACCCTTGTCTTAACAGAAACTCTTAATTAATGTGTACTATTCATTATCGCATGGATACATAAAAACATCCGTTCATTTTTATGGTATTTAAAGGGGACAGATTTTGGCATGTTTTAAAGTTTGTCATTTTATGCTTTATATTGATAAATGTATACATTGGATCTAAAAAGCTCCTCTAAAAAATCAAGAACACAATTAAAAATGAAAGAAAAAAAGGTAACCCTCAGCAGGACTCGAACCGCTGCCCTCTGGAGTCCTGGAGTAAAAAGTCTACGCATAAGACCACTCGACCATCCTTCCTTATACAATTTACGATGTATTTTCTACTTCATATAAGCGATCCTCGTAGTTTCACAAAATATAAGGACAACAACAGAACTCTCCAAATTATTCAATCGTTTCGCATTGCAAGGCTTTATAATTTTCAGGTTTTTAAATCGTCAAAAGATGCATATAAAGGCTATTTTAGAGCATGGTAAATGTTCAGTATTACGGTTTTACGTGAAAAAGTCCCTTTAACAGATGAAATTAATTACGGTCATGAATCCGGATAAGGAACTATGAATTAGTATTACTTTTTAACATATTATTAATTTTCAGCTCAACATTTTTTTAATTTATATTGTTAGTTTACCACAGTCAAATATGTATATTTGTATTTAAAATTGCTTGGTTATTGCAAATGAAATTATTATTCTGTATGTTAGTACTTTTATAATTATTAAAAGAGTGTGAACCAGATTTTCGAAATCGACAAAAAAAGACTTACGTTTTGAGTGAGCATTAACCTTAAATTACCTTTCATTTCGATGACTGACTGATATGTCAACGCAAACGTGTTTACATGGAAACTCCAGTCATAGACGCCGTTGTCAACACACTTTCGTTCTTCAAAGATTACATCCACTCTTCTCTCCACTTGCGACACGACCTTTATATCGGCTCTTAAAGCGTGTGCACGTGGGTTAGCATATATTTGCTAACTTTCGTTTTCTTGGAACCGTCGCACGAACATCAACCTTTGCCCATTTTTGTTAAGAAATATCCCCCAAAATTGATTGCCTTTCCTGTGATCTTGCAGCGCATGGTAAACCTATGACCCAAAGTAGGTTGCCCCAATGATACACAAGTTAATTTTGGATGGTTGCCTAAATTGAGAAATAAAAGGGTACATATAGTTTTCATGTTTGGATTCAATTTTCTTCTGCAAAATGGGCGGATTTTAACCAAAAATTAATAATATATAAATGTTTTTTTTTGTTTCTTACAAATAGCATGCGGTTGTGGTCGTATAGCATAATATATTGAAATTTGAACATCCAGATCTGAACTTGTTATCCGTTTTAGAAATATAAAAGGATAAAAAGTATAAAATGACAATTCACTATCCAAAACTGATGAACTGTCATTTAAACAAAATCATGGTTAACAGTCGACATTTGTTTCTTATCAAAAATCAATTTTTTTACACATAATAAAAACATAAGGAATATGTTCTAGAATATAAAAAGTAAAGTTAAAAGTTTTTAGGGGTTATTATCAACCTGAACTTCAATATTTATTATAAATAAGTTAATATTTTGCTATCAAAATAACTGTAAAATGTGTTTAAAAAAATATATATATATATGAGCGTATATATGTAAGTTATTGATTGGTTTATTACTTTTTATAGTAAGAGGGCATACGCATATACATACAACTAGATATTACTACGAAATGTTTATATAACTTCATCTGTATTTGTTTGTATGCATTGATGATATGATAAATACTCTGTTTTCATAGTTTTTACCAGTAACCATTATAAGAATTTCATTGAATAAAAACAAGCAAATTCATTGCATTGATATCCCCCGCCAAAATAAGTTTGTTTATGGATGGGTGCAAATCTCCCTTGATATATGGTCTAGTCCTAAAATAAAATTTAAGTGAAGGGTAATTGTGTTTATGCATTGCAATTCCCCTCATTGATATCTATACACCTAGGCAGTTTCATGATGAAATCTTGTAGCGTATCTGACATATGGCCCTGAAAAGTGTCCAACAAACATCAAAGGGAAATCACTCTTATTTAATAAAGTGTAGGGTTATGGCACTTCTCCTTATTGATAGATATTTATACACACATGAAATGTCATGTTTACTAACTTTTGTATATGAATACATAATACTGAACAAGACCAAACTTGATACAATTTATTGAAATAATGCAATCGGATTTACCAATCGACTTACCAATCAGCCCAAAAACGTTGCTGGTCTGACGCCGAATGCCAAGGTCTGTAAACATTTTCGGGGTGACAGGGATGATAATAAAATGCAAGGAGGCCCTTAGTGGGCTTTACATTTTCTTTAATAATACCGCATAGTTTAGCACGGGCATTTTTATACGATTATAATTTTATATAATATACAAATATTTCGCTTTTTTACGTAAAACTACATACATGAACATCGGTCAGACAATACTGTGACATACTGGAAAATAATTTCTGTCAATATTTAATGAGCTGCTACTTAATACCATATTCGGTGTAAGCTACCTGCTCTAGATACTTAAACGAAATGTCAAATAAGTAATATAAGTGTACAATAAACCTGCTGAAATAAGTTCAGTTCACAGTTGCAGAAAATTAATTAAGTTATTAAAAAATAATCGTGTGTGAGGTATGGAAGTGCGTTATTAAGAAGTGCGTTAGAATAATCGGACAAAAATCCGAATGGTATATTAAACATAAAAATGTATAGATATGGAGACTGCTAGCACTAATTAGAAAATAATGAAACGGATGTTAGGTGCACATGGCAACGGTAATTACTAAAGACATAGAGTGCAATTGTGGAAAAAAAACTTATTCGTGTTAAGGTTAAAACCTGTGATATTTACATTGTGCATGCCAATATTAACAGCAAGTGAAATGGAATCAATGATACATTACATCAAGCAGGACTTTGAATTCGTTGTTCTGTAGAAATAGCCGAATATAGGCGTTTTCTTTTGATGCGTATTTTGTAATCGAAATCCATTTGACATCGTTAATGTGAATGTCATGTCGCGATTGAGAAAACAAAATATTTATTATTTATATATGAATACCTACATTGAGAAAGATTGGACTCTTTGGAATGTTGTAAGGAATGATATGAATCATAGATTAGTGGTATTATGTGTTGCAATTAGCAATGTTTCTGTAAAAGCTAATTTATCAAAGTCATAAAAGTCAGCGAGTAAGGCATAGTTATTGTTAAGAAACTTTAAAGGTTATACGTGAATGTTTCAGATTGATTTGAAACGACTTTTTGTATGTATTGATATCAAATTATAACATCTAAGCTGCTGTTTTAAAAACGTATAGCCTTTGAATACTTTTTATTGTTTGGTTTATGTTAAAAGACAATGCAATTTTTTTGTTATAAGCATTTTATACTTACGAATGTGTATGTTTTACCTTTTCAGAAAAGAAGTGTTGCAAAAATGGACCTAATGGGAAATGGAAGAGTACCTCATGGGATTTCGTACACACTTTGATAAAGTTTTGAAAAAGAAAACAGACAATCCTCTGGTTAAATGGAAAGTAAAAGTTTAGTTGTCCGATTGTAGGCAATATAATCAAAAATATGTTTGCTTACGACACCAGAATTGATAACGCAATATAGATAATAAAACGAGCATATATTATGAATGAAGAAAATAAAGTTCGTCAATAACGTCTGAGATGTTTGCACAGACGATGAAAAGTTGTGAAAACGATATTTTTATTTGGAAATTACACCGCCTCCGTAGCTCCGTAGTGGATACGGCGCATGCGTTGAAATCCAGAGGTCCCGGGTTCGATCCCGGGTCGGGGCACATACATGCCAGTCATGTTTCAGTGGAATGCTGACTGACAAATAAAGACTTAGCCCGGCATGAAGACGTTATTATTATATATATATACAATGCTCGATAACAACCGGATTCGATTTTACAGATATTACAAAAGGTTATTTAAGTTAGTTTATTAGGGATTAGTTAAGCAGTTTGTCTTACTTATCTGTGTTTTAAACACTGGGAATAATATGGCAACTAACGGTATCTTATAGTTTTAACTAACGCACTGAGTCATGTTTCTGTAAAATCTAAAATGGTAATGCCATATAGATGTGCATATAATTCATCGTCCTTTTTTAAAATAACTTTGAATGTTATTATTCATATTTTTGATTGTTTGTTTTGAAATGATTTCGTTTGTATTTTTTGTTGTAAATAATATCATATATATGCTGCTGGTATATCAAAGTAAAATATTGCCTTTATATAACTAGTATATGTTTTTGAAACAAAATCTATATGTATGGAAAACATACTTACATATGTGTATGTTTAACATTTTGAGTGTGAAAACAAATTGTATGCTAGACAAAGGTGAAATTAGTCACTCCGAAAATGGCAGTTCAGCAGATACATTAGAAGGCAAATGTTCAAAATCTGTTTTGCTTACGACATCAAAATGGAACACAACATATTACGTTATTTACAAACAAAATACAATTCCATCATTACAAGTACACAGCTTGGAAAAACAACCACTGTTTCTGCATGTTTTGTGGGAAATTTTATCTATTTGAGTGCTGTCTGCCATATTTGTTTTGCATTCGAGAACCCTTGGCAGTATCGAGTTCACTGTAAAGATAATTCATCCTCGAAGTTCTTTCCAGTGTTTCATATATGCGCGGAATACTGTAAAATACATTTCAAATATAATAATACATGTATACATATACGGGAAATTAAATTCAAGAGTAAGAATAACGTTTGCAGATATATATGTTTTATTCCGCTATGTAACAGTAGCACAATTATATTTTATATGCACTGTTCTATGTGGTCAATAATAGATCCACGTAAAAGTACTTTGTATATTACTAAAAGAGAACAAATGCGCCTTAAAAGCTATTGCGTTGTAAACTGTTTTGTGATATTTCAAACAATATTAAAATGACAGTGTAATTAATTCATTAGCTTTAGACAGACTTTCTATAATACGGTGCAAACTACGTTCACCTTTTATACAAGCAGTCACTTTTAAACTTTGTTATATAAATTTCGTAAAATAAGGGCAACAAGCGTTATCGTGTCCGGTTTTAATTAAATGTGACAGGCATATAAACTTAACTGCATCAACGTCATAGCAACATAAAACTATAAAGATTCCGGTCAGTTTATATAAACCAATAGTAGACCAGACATGTGATTTAGTTTGTGTTTGGATTTGAAAACGCTGACCTTTGAAGGAATATTAAGCAAAATGAAACACAAAATAAAAAGTATAAACCTGAAATAAGGCGCAGTTTGGTTCTCCGCGCATTCTGAAATTGAAAAAAAGTAATGTCTATAAATATCTAATAACACAAGTATATTGTTTTCGTATAATGTTCACTTAATTAAGATTATTTTCCTTCGCATTGCATTGCCTGTGTGTATTATTTTGTTAAATTTATATTTCATATCGTTTTATTTGTTATTTTCAATGGATTCATGTTTCAAAAGAGGATAAACATAAAGTGAACAATATGGGCCTTGTATTACCAACTTCTCTCGAGGAACCTTCGAAAAACCGACGATTGTCAGCCCCTATAATATAAAGTTGAATAAAAATCGTCTAACACATGTCTTTTTTGTCGTTTAAATCAATATGTAACCATTTCACAGAAAGAGCTTGCTTTTAAAAACAATTACAATTTGAATTATTAAATGATTATGTTATATTTATAAAATTAAAATCTAAATGAGACAGAAAATGGTTTATGAGACTGGAATGTATATTCAAGATCAATATGATTATGTCTGACATCATTCATGTTAACAGTAAAATATATAACTTTCCTTCTGTAAACTTATTAATTAATTGTGTTATACTTCATCTAGACACTTAAAAATTAAACTCGGACACAGGAAAAGGTAATGTTTTGTTGTTGGCGTTGTTTAATCATATAATGTTGATATGTTCTTAACTCGCTTCTTGACACATCTATAGCGTCGCCCGAGAGCAAAGCACACGATAGTGTTATTGCTATCACTGTTACAGTAACTGCGACTGTTGTGCCAATTACAACAGCGTCTACAGAAAATGATTAATAATTGTGTTGGTGAATTGCTAAACGTAAGCATGTCGTAATAAGAGGACAGTGATTAAAAAAGTACAGGTGATTATATATAATTTAATATTACCTACCAACTCTTTCTGTTTGGGACATATTTGCTATGGTTTGCATTGTGATTGACAAGTGAAATAAAATAACCATCAAAATAGTCAAGTATGTAGGAAATTAATCATTTTTTCACAACTAAAACATATTTAAGGAACGAGCATTTAGCAGTGATATTAAATATCATCCGTTATTTTTTCACATGATTTTATAAAACATATACATTAATGTTACACATCACACATATTGAATACCTTACCGACATGAACGAAACCGCTTGAATAAGCAGTATGATTGGTGTCGTTTATTGTGTTGTATGACA
Organism: Dreissena polymorpha; assembly: GCF_020536995.1. Lineage (NCBI taxonomy): Eukaryota > Metazoa > Mollusca > Bivalvia > Myida > Dreissenidae > Dreissena > Dreissena polymorpha. The sequence goes on along the minus strand of NC_068355.1, from coordinate 47,887,444 downwards.
CACACGTGTAAATCCCACTATGTAGGATAGTAAGATGTCATAGTATCAATATGTCTTCATATCCCATTCATTCCTGGTGTTCGTAGCCTGACTGGAAGATCCACGTGTACAATGGCGGCGGGTTGCCATAAGCGACGCAGGTCAAAGTCGAATTTCTTGACCTTCAACGTATACATCATAGTTGGGATCCCGCGTACGAGAAATAGTAGATGGCGTATCTGAAATAACAGTTAGTTCAATTAAAGTTTAAAGGATTATGTGAAGTATATGTTGAATAACTATGATCTGTTAAGTAAGGAATGTTGACAAAAGACGCTAAATAAAATAAGTCAAATACAACAACAACATTTAACCGCGTCCACGTTTAATTTCCCCTTACTTACACAATAGTGTTGTGGAGATTAACTTCTCAGAAGCATGTTGTGTTGCCATAGCGCTTGATTGTTCCAACGGTAAAATCGAAGGTTATCAAATGAAAAAACTATATTAACGTACCTAATAATAATCATACAAAATACACTTAATGTTCACCTAATGGAAGGTAGAGTTATGTGTTGCCATTTATCATATTTATTCATAAGGATCATTTAAACTCAACTGTTAACTTGGCAATTTATAATAAGAAAAGAATTGCATTTATTGCATGCAGTTTCAAATACCACAGTAATTTATGTATTTTTGTGTTTTATGATTTATTTCACGAGGAAGTGTTCGTACTTACAAGGTGTACTGGTAGACATCATCCTTTGAGACGTAGTAACAAACGTCGGAGTTCTATTTTCTACTGTGAAAATTCAAACGATTCCACAAATAAAATCAGTTTCAGAAATAGAATTTCGAGACCTTTTATAAATCTTTACTTGTCGAATGCCACTCTAAAACTAGATTATTGACTGTTTCGAAACTTGTATTCATAAATTTTAAAATTTACCATCATTTAAACAAATATTTTAAAAACAAATGTAACAACATATTTAAAAATATTTAAAAAAAAGGAGATTAAAATTATTGTTGCCTAACGTCTTAGAATTGTAAAGGCACAACATTTGGGGCTTTTATACAAAACAAAGGCAGGCATTTGTAAATGTACTCGCACACAAAAATCTAGCATTAGTTGTCTGGTTAACTCCTAGATCATGTTATAGGCTATACACGTATAGGGCCCGTGTTGTTCAAGGCCAGGTATCTGAGCACCAAAAAAATGATTTCCATCAGCGATTTAAGTCCGATTTGCGAAGTCGGATTCGTATGACCAGTAGTTTGGGGTCCTGGGTTGCACTCGGCTGTGCAGGTAAGGTTCATTAACTCCCCGCCATCTTTATATTGTACTGATTTGGGAACTCTGTTAAGGATTATGATTCTTGGATTGTCTTTAATTAATATTTAAGTAGTTGTTTGTTTACAGATTTGCGGTTTTTATGAATTGAATTGACTACATAAACTAAATTATCTAAAATAATGATTCCATTTTAAAAGTGAAAGAAAACATGCCTTCGCAATGATTCAAACACGGATACTTGTTAGCAAATCGCTCTATTGACATGTGAAAATACCCGAAACGCTTTATATAATTTTATCAAATGCGACAAAGTGTCATTAGTAGTGATAGGTTAATTAAGTCAAACAGTGTAAATTATTGAATTCTAGTATGACAGAATTTAGCTATATAAGCTATGTGACTAAGCTCACACACTATTTAGCTAAGCTTTCTAGAGTTGCAAAGATTCAATGTCAGTGCAAAGTAACTAGAGATGTTCAGTTAACAATGATTAAAGCAGGGCCAAATCTATAACTATGTGGACAACCAGTGCAAAAATATATGCACGTTTCAATGTGACCAAATGATAATTATCATTAACATGAATGGTTTTTAATACAAATTCTTCTTCAGCTCTTGTTATAGCCGCCATAAAGAAAACGTTCTTAAATATACTGACCTTCAAAAACCAAACTGCTCGCATTAACTGTCTGATTTACCCCCTTTATCAGATTGTAGGCCACACATGTGTATGTCCCCGTGGTGTTCAATGTAAGATTTCGGAGAACCAGTTGGTTTCCTGTGCCGATATGAGTCCTATTGGTGTACTCTGACTCGTATACCCAGTAATATGCGGGTGCTGGATTGAATGTAGCTGTGCAGATCAGGGTCGTCAGTAAAGCATCTCCCTCTATACACTGGTTGTAATCATAAAGTGAAGTCTGGTTCTAGCTGGATTATACTTGCACATGCGTGATTTTCATAAGATGAAGTCTGGTTCTTGCTGGGTTATACTTGCACGTGCGTGATCATCATAAGTTGAAGTCTGGTTCTAGCTGGATTATACTTACACATGCGTGATTATCATAACGTGAAGTCTGGTTCTAACTTGGTTATACTTACACATGCGTGATAATCATAAAATGACGTCTGGTTGTTGCTGGGTTATACTTACACATGCGTGATTATCATAAGGTGAAGTCTGGTTCTAGCTGGATTATACTATCACATGCGTGATTATCATGAGGTGAAGTCTGCTTCTAGCTGGGTTATACTTACACATGCGTGATTTTCATACGGTGAAGTCTGCTTCTAGCTGGGTTATACTCACACATGCGTGATTATCACAATGATATATCTGGCTCTAGCTGCAGTAATACTTACACATGCGTGATTATCATAAACTGAAGTCTGGTTCTAACTGGGTTATACTTACACGTGCGTGATAATCATAACGTGAAGTCTGGTTCTAACTGGGTTATACTTACGCATGCGTGATAATCATAAGATGAAGTCTCGTACTTGCTTGGTTATACTTACACATGCGTGATAATCATAAGGTAATGTCTGGTTCTAGCTGGATTATACTTACACATGCATGAAAATCATAAGTTGAAGTATGCTTCTAGCTGAGTTATATTTATAAACGCGTGATTTCAGAAGGTGAAGTCTGTTCCTAGCTAAGTTATACTTACACATTCGTGATTCTCATATGTTGAAGTCTGGTTCTAGCTGGGTTATACATAAACATTCGAATATTGCTGGAAATATAAAAATAGAAGCATTTTGCCAGTTGAAAATAGTAAACAGGCAAAATAAGGGGTACGCGTCTCAAAGTGTAAAGCCTCAATATAATTTTGCAAACTTTTGTCAGGAGATGCCACCTACCTAGAGGATAAAGAAAAAATTAATCTTGAAAAATCCCAATACGGGGAAGCAGGGTCATACTTAGCTTAAGGTTTAAAGGTGAAGTATTCTGCTAGCTGCATTATCCGTACACAGGCAAGATAAGCATACAGTGAGTACAATGATCTGTTCAAATATCATGGGTCTCTATAATTCAATTAATTATATCGTACAAAAACAGTTGTGTTTATTTTTAGTATCTAAATGGTATACATAGTTAGGTCAATATTCATGTATCAGTAGCACGAGTTACAAACATAATCACATTACGCCTAATTTCATTATTTGTGAACATTGTCTGTTACGATTTAACCCATTTATATGTTATTTTATGTTAATTATCGAGCCTCATTTGTATAGAACTTGACATTTGTCTAGTTATGTAAGTTTTCAGATTTTTCAGTTTGATGGTTATTATAGGGGTTTTAAGCAAGTTTTTGTTAACCACATTATTCAGTGTGGTAGAAGATACATTTTAGCCAAAACACGCTTAAATACGTTAAGTTTTAAGAAACTTCGATCTTTATATTTTTGTAAATTGTTATGTTTTTCTGTAAAGTTAGACTTACGGGCCTCAGTAAATTACGCTTTTAGTCGTACGATATCGGGTAATGTGTACATGATCGATTTATGTCTAATTATATTGGTCAGTGAAGAAAAGTTGTTCAGTTTGAGTCCATGGAGAGCATGTTCCTTGATTTTTCGGTAAACGCTGCTGGGCGGTTACAGGTATAAATCGACAGACTATTTGACATACACGGACAGTTACAGCTTTGAGACTAGAGCACTAGCTGGGACGTAAGTGTCCATAACATACGGCATTTGGGTAAATTATTTTATTTTTCAAATAAATTTTTGATACTTGTTTATGCAAGGTGAAATAAATTGTTATTTTATTTTAATATTGCAATTTATTCTTATAGAAATAAAGTAAATTGTTGTTTGCATTTTTACAAGTAAACGCCGAAGTTGTGTTTCAATTTTTTAAATAGTTGTCAAAGGCGGAAACTTGCATTACCTGTGTAGTTGTTTGCTTGTGTACATAATCCTAGGTACGCGAGGCATACATAATAATGACTTTGTTTTATGTCTTTATATCATTTATTGTGTATAGACGCTTTATGCATCAACTGATTTAACAAACGATTAGAGTTTGATTTAATTCAATATTACACATTAACAATGGAGTATCATATTGAGCATTTAGATGTTAGTTGGTGAATTATATGTACAACTTTATGTTGCACACAGTGTATTTAATATATGAATTCTAGCGAGTAGCAATACTTTATAAAAAAAACTTGTGCACTTATGGAAGTAAACAAGTTTGTGATACATTGTATAACATTGTACTGTTTATATTTATATGGTATGACTGTAAGACAGTCATTAATGGCAACGTATTTACTAATGTAATTTATTTTCGCCGTTTCAATGTGGGTAGTCGTTTGGCATGGTAAACGTCAGGTCGTCAACGCACCGTTAGCGTTACGCCAGTGCTACATGAGCATCCGCAAGTCTACAGGGCGTCATACTCGTTGACCTTACCGACGACACCTCGTTATAAGGCGGAATACGGGGAACCGTTTGCACCGTTATACGGCCGGTCACGTAAACGTCATCAGTACGTTCTACTTCCGGGCAACGTCTGCTCGGCGTGTGACAACGTTCTACTTCCGGGCATCGTCTGCTCGGGTATCTACAGACTTCTTTCGGGCTTGATACAGCTCGGGTAACTACAGTCTTCTTCCGGGCATAGTCTGCTCGGGTATCTACAGACTACTTCCGGGCTCGATACAGCTCGGGTAACTACAGTCTTCTTCCGGGCATAGTCTGCTCGGGTTTCTATAGACTACTTCCGAGCTCGATGCAGTTCGGGTAACTACAGTCTTCTTGCGGGCATAGTCTGCTCGGGTATCTACAGTCTACTTCCGGGCTTGATACAACTCGGATTATCTGCTCTCTACTATCGGGCATGATACAACTCAAAGTTTGCTACGTCGCAGAACACTAACACCGGTACTCAGTTCCGGTTCTGGTCATTGACGGCTGGACATAGGTTCAGGTCGTGACACTCAATAGTGCTCCACCACTACATCTAACATCTACAGTTGAACTACGTTAACTGGCCATTAACTTTGATACTTTTTTGGTTTATTTCTTTTCATAGTCATATCATATTGTAAATAGTTAAATAGTTTATGTTAATGTTGTAAATAAATTTATTTATTGTTCTTGTGTAGTTGTAGCTGGTTCTTGAGGGGTTATTGCACTGAGTTATCACGGTCTCTGCAATCCTTGACGGCTACAAAGTCTGGTTCATCTTCTGTTTTTGTTGATAATAGTGCGTATCAACCATTTTTATTTATTTTTTCAAATAATTATCCGCATGCTATTTGAACAAACCTGTTTTAGTGTTCAGTTATGTGTCTCATTTTTATAATGTCATCGCGACCATTCTAAATATATTGGCAAAATTTATTAAATAATGCTTATAAAATCAATCAAAACATGGTATCTATCACTTATTGTTACAAACGCGTTAAGAATGTAATATTTACCAGCCAAGCGTACACCATCATTATCGCAGAAGAACTTTTTTGGTCGAAGATAATTCTTCCTTCAAATAAACGCGATATCGTTGACATGACGATTTCTCGAATTAGTGCTCGCACACTAACCTTGATAACACGTGATATTGAATATTAATAAGGCATTTAAAGAAAGGGTCACGATTGCACTGATGGAACGACGGATCATTTACAATTCAATACTTTGATATGTTTAAAGGTCAATTATGAAAACAATGCAATATAGCTTTTTGAAAAAATTCTTTATAGGGAACATCAATATTTATATGATATAAAATATGCTACTGCACAGAAGGAAATATGGAAGAACTGGTAGTTGATTAAAATGAGACCATAACCTTTAAGAAAAAACGCATGGACGCTGAATTTGTGACAAATATAAAGGTCACACATACAATGTTTTGATTTATAGAGTTGAGTGAGATACTGCTTTACTCGCGTAGTCTTATTCAGAGGGGGTAATCACGTGATAGTCGAGATGGCGACGTCCATGCCGTGACAGGTAATTTTCGCCGTTTTAAACCCGTCATAACCTGTTTTAATTTGTTTTATGCCGATCATTTTCAGCCATATCAGCAAGAAAATTACTAGTGTTTATTTCGTATTATTATTAATTCGCTCTATATCTTGACATTACTCGCTGCAAAATTTCTTATCGTGATTACCTAATTAAAGCTCCACTAAGAAAATTCGCAGCGAGTTCAGTCGAGATATAAAGCGAATTTTAATACGAAATAAATAATGTTTTTGCATGGACGTCGCCATCTTTAATATCACATGATTACCCTCTCAGTTATTAGTTTTACTAGTCACAATAAAGATTATTTTTTTGTTAATTTAAGGTTCATGTAGAGGCTTCAATTTGAAAAATGTGGGACCCCTAGCATTGAACTCAAATTTGACTAAAGGAAGAGTGCCACATTGAAAATGTATACATATATGCTTTAAAGGATGTTTTTCCTTCAAACTGCTACCAATTTTGTACATCAACGTATCATAACATCCACAAAATCAATCAAAATACAAAGCGATTTTAACAATAAAATATACATTATTTTCAAAAATCTGAATCATGTTTATTCCACGTATTTTGGCGGAAAAATATATAACTAGTGATTAATATCGACATTGACGAGGGCAAGTTACGCTTAAATAGTAAAAAAAGTTTACATATCTAGAAATATCAAAACTCGAACACATGTCATTTCATCGCCATGGGGGCAGCCATTTTTAAATTAATAAAATAGAAAGAAACATGCTAAAAACTCACTCATCGCCTAATTGACATTCCAAACGGTTGACGATGACAAATGCATTGGATTGTAATCTTTCCGTTGATGTTTGCAAACTGCACGATCAGACCTCATAAACACTCAAAAGAATAACTATGTAAAAGGCATTTCACCAATGTTTACAATCGTTGTCGAATCACATTACTTATATAAATGCGCATAAAATAGTACGCTTACAGACTGACAGAAAGATCGATACGTAACTCCGTTCAATTCATCACGGTATACTATTATAATGATAATATATAATAATACATCGCTTGAACAATCTAAAAGTAGAAATAATTCTTTTAAACGGAGTTTTTAATAACGAAAGTGAAAACAACGGAAGTTTGATAGATATTCTGTGAGACGCACTTCGGCTCCAGAAAAACAATACAAATAAACTAAAAAAGACGTTTGGGGGACAATTTTCAGCTGGAAAATATTTGAAATAGTGTAAGTGATGATATCTCTACGTGGTCATTTCTGTTATTTAGTGCGATCTCTTGCTGATTAATGTTAATAGTTGTTTTACTAGTTGCCGCCCAACTGTCAAAATAAGTTATGTGTTTTCTCAGGTATGTGTATACACATAACCGGTTTTCTCACCACTGCACGTGGTTTCGACCGATTTGTTTTGCACGTTTTTCTACGGAGCACAGCGATGGCCACGCTTTCAAAATGGGTAGAAGGAATCGAAATATAAAATCAATCGGTTTGCCAATTTCTTAATATTCCTTTACAATTTTATATGTCGTCTGCAGTCTATTTCAATTTGAGATGGTTTAAAATTTGCAATTTGTTTGAGAGGTAAATAACAAAATTGTTAAGCCTTTGAAATAGAATTGTTACTCCTATTATCCACCATACCTGGATTTTTAAAAAGTAGTTACGTTTTAGTTATTTTTAGAACTTTGTTTTGGAAATTTATCCAAAAAAGGCAGTTGAATACAAACTCATTTGTTGTTTTATGACAATAATTTTCTGTGAAATGTTGCTAACTTGACCTTGTATATGTATATAGCTTTGTATTTATTCACCTTAAGGTAGTGCATATCCTTCCTTACTTTAGATTGAGATTTTGTAAATTAATGTAAAAATGTATTGGTTTTAAACCAAAATATGAATAAAGCACACCAATATTGAATGTCAAAAATGTGTTTATGTTATTCTATCCGTCTTAAGCTTTAAAATGATATATAGTTTGACCATATTGTACCACATTGAATGACGAAAATCCAAAGCGAAGTTTTAATGAATTTTATCCCCCCCCCCCCCCCCCCCCACCCCCCGTGAACCTTAATCAAGCAAAATGGAATAAGCAAATGCAACAGCTCACATAAAGTAAGCCGAATGCCGTATGCATTGAGACGAATGCCGTATGCATTGAGACGAATGCATTTGTAATACTGAATTCATATAAGACGGAGAACCAGAGTTTTCGGTAGTTTCCGTAATTAAATTAACCTACCGCCGTTATACGACTGAAATACTGTGGGGAACGCAACAAAATTAAACAAACGAACAAACTTTTATTTTGTCGTGTACCATTCCGGAGAACATTAACGAGTAGGTTTCATACATATATCATTAACTTCTAAAACAATGTTAATATACACATGTGACATCAAGATTAAGATTTGTTACAAAATGATGTCTAAAGTGCACAATACACCACTCCTTGATATTTTCCAATATTTCATCACTAAACATTGGGCAAAGACCATTATTGTTGTATTATTTAAGCAAAACTGGATTTATAACACTTTCAATGCACCATGCACCATGTAGAGTACAAGGGTAACCTTCTTATTCAAAGAAGTCTTTATAGTATAACATTTACACACACACCCTCTAAACATGCAGTATTTGTTTTAATGAAAATGAATATCCTTTTGAGAAACATGGCTCACACCGTTAGGTCATTTGAGATTTGCAGAAGAATGGGGATTTCAAGTCAGCACAAGGACAAGGTAACAGTAAGGTTAACATTTTTGCCCCCATCTTCGTGTACAATCCCAAGACCTTATACCCTTGAACGATTCTCATTAAACTTGGCTCAACTATAGTTCTCATAGGGAGTATATGCAAAAGCCATAAATTACGAATAAGCCAGGCAGGCTCAACTCTATCAATGTCAAGTTTATACTTGAAGGCTGAATGTTTAAGACCGTTCTATATTTCATGTGCACCTTAATGCTTTTTCACGAAACTTGCCTCAAATGTGTATCACATTAATGAAATGAAGCAGTCACACACATGAAAGGATCACTCCGGGGGATATAACTGTCCTTTGATCTGCATTGTTTTATATTACAATGTAAGTGCCTCCAAAAGAACTTTAATGTAGAGATGCCACTGCATATAGCTTTAACTGAAAACAATTTCCGATTATATTATCTCGCGCGAAAACTAAGATAGAACATTTTACTATTTTTGCCTACACATAACTCCATGACAAATAAACACGACGGGAATATTTCAAGTTCTCGGGAGCTGGAGTGTTGAATATTAAGATTGATTATTCTCAAATGTTAGTGAGATTTCAGGCAAAATATTATCTATTAGTAAATTATCACATTCATAATCTACGTTCAGCCAGTAATTGCGTGAACATTTTTGTGACCAGAATAACTACCGACCCTTTTAGTGTTTACATTTTGAATTCAAAACAGTAATTATATTGAATACACTAAAACACCTTTAAAAAAATCAGAATAATGGGGATAGTCAAACTATTTTCAATTTTACTTTATACATTCATGTCGTGAGTTCGATACCAAATCTATGTTTGTTTTTCAAGCATATTTCGTTTAATATTTTTTATTAAAAAAACTCGCCACGGAGAAACTGTTCACACTTCACATTAAAATTACTGTACACAGGTTACCTTTTTCTTTGAAGACAAATTCCCTTTGAATCAAGTTAACACCGGTGAAAATATGATTATCATAAGTACATGTTCCTTAAAATACAAACGTTCGAAGAATAGTCCATTGTAACGTTTACGCAGATTTATATTGTTAAGAGCCGCTTTGACTTGATGCAAACATCACATGATTGACATCAAGTTATGCTCAGCACACAGTATGTCTTACCATCAAATCCGTATTCACAGTATTAAGATCTGCCGCCTCTGCATCCACCCCAGCCCGGTCCTGCAAAGTGTTATATAAGAATGTACAAAACGAATTTTAACAAACAACGTTTAAGATCACTGCAAGCGAATATATAAACTTGATCATTAACTAACGAAATCTTACACTTCAATGACCTAATGATTTGTTTTCGTTTTCTTAACGCGCACAGCAGTCCGACGTGCTAACACGGATCTTCGGCATATGTGTTTGTTTGAGTACATTATTTCGCCGTTTTAACAATAATTTAATTATATCAGTATTATCCACTCACACTTTTCCTGACAACTGTGTTTGCCAGTACTATATGCACATTTTTTATCTATTCAAGTGACCAACAACGTCCCTTCTTAAAGCAGAGTTAGTGGTAGAAGGGACGTATAAATGATTTCCTCACCTATTACAACACATGCTAAGAGGCCGGGTCGCAAATCCGAGAATCTAATCGGCTATCTCTTATTTATAGTGTAGCGCTATAACAACTGACGTAAGCCAGTTCGAGATGACGAGTTCATCTGGTGTTCTAAATAAAGTAGAGCAATACGAATACACTTGCACAATTGACGTTCTCAAATAAAGGTTGTGAAGTTTAGAGTACCTGACCTGACATTTGTGTTCAGCAACTTTATTTATTGTATCCACAGCGCATTTCCGTGACCTTTATTTGTTAATAACGTCTCTATGGAACCGAGTTGACAAGTGAACTTTGTAAAGGCGCAATTATTTTTTCAATCAATTTAGAATGTAGTGAACGTATTTACATTCCTAAACGAAAGAGTTATTCACAACCTGGGTGTCCATGTCGATGTCCGCGGTGGTGACCCGGATGTCCGTGGTGGTGGCCGTGATGAGGCGGCGAATGCGGGCGCCTGAACCGCTGATGATGATGTTCCGATGGTGGTGGTGACCGGTGGTGGTCGTGCGGTGGCGGAGGATGGTGTCCGAACGGTGGTGGAGGGTGGTGCCCGAACAGTGGCCGAGGATGGTGCCCGAACGGTGGAGATAACGTGCGCTCTTGAGTGGCACGCGTTAATATACTCTTGCAGACAGAGATGACAGAACGTATGTACGCAAGGGAGGGCCCGGGGCTTTTGAAACTGTTCCAAGCATATGTGGCACTGAGTCAGCTCTGCTGTATACGCCATTCTCTGCGAGTTTCGTTTTTCCACTGTAGCAGATAATGCATTCCGTTCAAAGTTTAAATGTATTAAAGTTTACGTACGAGTTTATATACGTGTATTTGTTACTATTGAGTTAATGCAGTCGTTTATTTCTAACATTGAGTGTGTCATAATAATAATGCTGTTCTTAAATACAGAAGAAGAAGTAGAACATGACCAGTAAGAAGAAGAACAATCTGAAAAGGAATGTTAAACATGTTTTATTCAGAAAGTATTTTTATCCACAAGTAATCTTCCAATCCCAAAATCGTAAAAACGAAAGTAATATTATACAAACATGTATTAAAATTCGGCTAATTAATGAGCAAAACAAATATTCACATGAACAATATAAAACATCAATTTTTTATAGCATGTGCAATCAAAACAGTGAGATACGTGTTAAGCATAGGTATATATGCCATATACCTATCCTTAACATGTATCTCACTAAATTTAACGCATAACGGTATCTTATGACAAATAATAATAAACTGTATTTCAAGCATTCTTAAGCATTCATAGAATTAGTTTATTTCCATTGCATATTGTTTCTAGAAAATGAATAATACACAAAATATTGTTTTCTTCCAATAACAGTTAAATGTCAAATTTACCTGGATCGATGTTCCTTTATGTACACATTCACTAGTAATGTTCTGTATGTACCTGCCAACACGTGACCTTGCAATACTGATAGTCAATATACGGCAATATAATACGAAACATTGTCTGTTTTACAAGGTATATCCTATACTTAAACTCACGTTGTATTCTATTTTGAATTTTCAAGCGTTCTTGCTTAATTTTCTAAAATAACTATTAATTTTACACTTTATAAATATGTTTTCAATCATATTATTTAAATGAACTTTACATTTACTATAAATCACTAAGGAATGTATGTATTGAAAACTTCTAAAATGTTAATGACAAAAAGGTAAGGCCGACCTGCCTACTCTACTGTTTTGCGATTTTTGTGGAAACGAATGACTTTTTTTGGTTTTTATTGGAAACACGTGATTTTTGGGGCCCAATGCAATATTTCATAGCATATTATCCATTATGTCTATATGGCCAAAAGTTATTGCTTTTTACAATCGGCCTATTTTAATTTCAATTATTTTGAATTATGTTAACCGAACCATGTACATTATTTGTTTTATAATTTATTCAATGCAAATTCAACGTGGGTTATCCATCCAATATATATTAAATTTTATATTTCAATTCATTTGATCGTCGTCATGCGAAAATGGGTCTTCTGCCATATGCGGTCAGCGCAACTCCAGGCCGGCCAACGCAGTCTGGCCAGGCCTACGCGGTCCGCTTATAAGACCATGAAACTGTGCGTGACTTTATATCGTACAGCGTACAGCGGTGCTCCTGACCAGACTGCGCATTTGCATTTATGAATGGTTTAATAACCATTTTCGCACGACGTGGGTCATTTTATACACCTTTAAAGTATTTGAGTAAGCCTTTTTATTATCAATACAAACGCGTTGGGAAGCGTTGCAACTGAACTAAAGGCATGCATGTTAATCACCAAATAGGCACATATATTCCTGTAATTGCATCTGTTCCGAACAAACTCTGACCGATATCTGAGTGGTTCAATAAATGAGATCAACCCTGCCATTTCGTTGGCTCCGAATATAGAGCCGATGCAATTTAATGCCTTAAATGACTAACACAAAGTGTCACACTTGGAAATTATAAAGGAGCATACTGCAATATTATTTCGTAGACACGCTTGATATTTAGGTCTGTTATACATTCTATGTTTAGGCTAACTCGTGTCACATTCAGTCAGAGATAAGCAGTTAAAAGAATACATGTATAGTTAACCCATTTATGCCTAGTGGACTCCCCAATCCTTCTAAATTGGATCAATTTATTTCCAAAATGAGGGATGTCTAGTATATTTTTTTCTATATTTAGAATATTTCTTACGGATATTCATTAAAGCAAACAGCGCAGACCCTGATGAGACGCCGCATCATGGGTCTACGCTGTTTGCCAAGGGCTTTTTTGTTGACGCTAGGCATAAATGGGTTAAGTTGACAAGGGGACTTGCTTTGATCGCAATGTGGAAAATATGCATTAGATAGTAATGTATATCAAGGTAAAGTTTGATTCACTTTAAATAGCGTAATTATTACCTGGATTTGCATTTCATGAAGTTTACAAATATGTAATCAGAATTAATTATGTATAGGACATTTGTTGTCAGTTGTAATGCCGAAATGTTGGCAGTGATGTATGAACTGTAGTGATGGTAGTATGATAAGTATCATAAACAGAACTTATTAAAGTTGTAGTACCAGAAGCAGAAAGAAAGGTATTAATCGTGGTACGACCACAGATACATGTAGTGAATAGCTTCATTATAAGAAGTAGAGTTTAACTTTAAAGCTTTTTTATTTGATGTATTGTAAACTGTTCATATATGGGCCGTGCTCTGTGAAAGGGGGGTTTAATGCAGTCCGCACAGGCTTATAATGGACGACTCTTACCGCTTTTATGATATCTTTTGTTTCAAGATAGTCTCTTCTTAGCAAACATCAAATTCAGGCGTTTAGTGTCGTCCCTGAATAGCCTGTGCGGACTGCACAGGCTAATCTATGACGACGCTCAACGCACATGCATTAAACCCTTTTTTACAGAGCACTGTTCATATACAGCTGCTGTTCGTACTTGCGGGTGTGTTTGGGGTTCGTATCAGACAAGACCATGTCGAAACAAGCCAGCTCACATTTCTTTATGATCCCCACTCGGTTTGTAATTCTTATGACTATTTCTAAACACTTTGGACGTGTCATTTAAATTCGAATTAATTTGGACAAATGCTCATATAATTTATCATTCGAGTCTTTTATATATTAAATCGTACTATTCTTATCCAATAAAGTTTCTTTACTTAACTTATTAATGCTTGATTTTTATGAATCTACTCTTTAGCAGTATTTTCCGATTTGCGTATTCGTCGTTCACTTTAGCACTTCCTTGTTGCTCACAACTCAGTAGCGTGTTTCCTGGCACTATTGTTGGGACACGAGCGGGACATGATCCATACGGATCGCGGAATACAACAACTGGAGGTATGCATTGACATGGTGTTAGTCTCAATCGCTCATGCTTTTTTATCACTATGATTATCTTGAGATAACAAAAACCATTTTGCTCATCTGCTAAAACTACTTCCGCTTATTATAAGTTTTATTCATACAGCTATTCATTCTATTATTCTATTAACATTATCTGTTCTGCAATATTCTGTGCTTCGTTTGATGCAGTCCCTGTCTTATTCCCACGAGCGAAACATAAAATATGCCGGTTTTATATAAACCTTTAGGACAAGGATTAAAAAAGACCAAAATGTCCCTATTCTATACATTGATGAAAATGATCAGAAAAAAATAGTTAAACTGTATTGATTTGAAAAATCAATTATCATTTACTTGTTGCAAATTAAACAACAAAATAGTAGCGATACGAAATTTGTAGCTTGGTAGGTGACTGACACAATGCATTTCAATGAAAATACAACACATTAAGTGTTGACATCCTTAAATAATGCATTACATGATGCGTTTGCGATTGTCGTTTTCAGATACAGATGATGTTCGAGTGGATTGGCAAGGTACCGGAAGTGCCAGTGTACCGCACCGACCACAACATTCCAACAGCCGTGTTAAAGATGTGCTCACGCCAGCTTATCTACTATCTGGATAGAACCGGGCAGGTATAGCACGTGCTTTGCAATTATAAGTATCTGACAGAACTTGAGGAATACAAATATATAACGCTGGAAAATAAGTTAATATGCTTTAAATGAAGGTTTAACTAAGTTGTAAGAAATATCTAAATCTGTTTTGGAATTTCAGCTTGAGTTAATTTTATTATTTGGACTACATTAGATTATGTCGCTGAAAAATAAAGAACGAAAGCTAAATGGAGATTTGCAAGAGTTCTGTAACTGAAGGATTGGATTACAGGTGAAAATGACTTATGTATGCTAATAAGTTACCAATTGGAAACAATGGTAGAAACAAACAAGTTTGTTTGTCTGATAGAGGATATGTATTTCGCAACCTTATTTACTTTATTTAAAATTAGAATGG